>NW_020456298.1:1398010-1471540 GCF_003342845.1 Nothoprocta perdicaria
AAGGAAGGAAGGAAGGAAGGAAGGAAGGAAGGAAGGAAGGAAGGAAGGAAGGAAGGAAGGAAGGAAGGAAGGAAGGAAGGAAGGAAGGAAGGAAGATTCCTATTGTCTAAAAAAACACTGCACCCATATTAACTCTGCTATGTAGTAAGGCCAGTAATCATGCCAGAAGTTGCTCTCTTGGTATGGCATGGAATAACTTCAGTCTATACTCAAAGCTAATGGAAAATGAAGCACTCGGGACCCCTCTGCCAAGCCTGTTAGTGAAGCGTGGGGACTCTGATACTGGAGGCCAGCGTTTCCAGGCGAGCGGCTCTGCCTGCCTGCGCCTGCCCAGCGAGAGCTGTGCCAACRCGTGCGGGATGCCCCACCACAGCCCTCTGCCAGCAAAAAGCTGTCTGCAAAGAGCTGCTCTCGCCTGCACTCATGGCCTCAGCGCCCTGGAGTGTCCACCACTGTCCAGCTCTTCACTGAAGGCTTTTTGTGGAGTTGGAAAGAAGGAGGAATCGCTCTGTGAAGGCTCTCATCTTCTCAGCGGAGGCYAATATACTATCATGTGTCTAATGCAATGCAGATATCAATGTAAAATGACAAATCTATGGCTTTCTAGCTCATTTTTTCTGGATGCTTAACCAGCAAAGTAAGAGTGCATGCTGACTCTGTGTTTGTGAAATGATCTGGACATTATTAATGATTTTCAATTAAAAAATAACCGCATTACCGTGGATAACAGTGCCTCTGGAGTGCGGCTGTTGTGCYGTATGCTGTAAGGGCAAACACCAGAGGCATCTGTACAAAGAGCACCCAMAGGGCCAGAATGGATTGTGCCTGTTTGCGAAGCTGACGTGAGGTGGCAGTGTTTCAAAAACCAGCTTCAGCGCTTGCACTATTCAAACTTCACACAGTCCTGTTCCTACAGCATAAAGATCATCATCAGTAAGACTGCTCAGCTAAGGATCATCTTCCTCAGAGGTATAAGGTAATTGGTGCAAAGATCCATTGGGCTATTAATGCAGGATCACTGAATCAGGAAAAGCTGCATATAGTTTAGCTCCTAACTCTTGTTCGTTCTAGGGGTTTGCTTAATAACCTGCTTAGGAACTGCCTTTAAAAATGTGAGAAACTGATTTTGAGTTTCTCTTTGAAAAGGAACTCTCTTATTTGGAAGTTTTGCACATGGATGTATTTTTCTTATATAATTTAATATGTGAGAGTATACCAGTCTAGCAATATTAGCTATTGTAGTATAAGGAGCTTTTTCTCGTTTAGCCTATGTCAATTTTGGAGTTATTTAAGCTAGCTCAAAGCCACTTTTAAGCTGTTATGGTTATTCACATGGAAGGCTCTAGTAGCATAATGGTTATAATAAGCTGCATAAGTAAGCATATACTATGCTTATACATATAAGCATAATAAGCAAGTATGCTTATACATATAAGCATAATAAGTAGCATAATAAGTTGCCTTGTGATGGCAGTTTTTCCATTTCTACACAGAGACATTTGCAGAGAAATGCCATGACACCTCTCACCAACATCGCCTTACCCACGCTGTGGGACAGCACTGTGCTGGGTAGCGCACTGGGGAGCACATCAGGCCTCTCAGATGGAAAGGATCATGGCCAGGATGCAGATAAGGCAGCAGCTTGCTTGCAGGGTGGCTTGCAGAACAATCAGCCAGCACTTACAACACAGCCCTCTGTCCCCTCCTCCTGCAGGGCAGTACAGGAAGGAGATCTGAGTCTGGCATCAGCAGGGCCATGAATCCATGTGCCAGGGCCATGAATCCTTCAGTGTGAGGCTGAAGGCAGTGTCTCTCACCCTGTTCGAGTGCAATCTTCACCTGCTGTAACTCAAACCTGCTCTCAAGGTTCAGAGTTAGGTGCAGCGTGTTATCAGTGCATGCCGGACTACTGCAGGAGAGGTAGCATGAAACAGGCTGGAGCTTTGGACACTGTCAAGCTGGTAACTGCCCAAATGTGATCCACTAATTTAAAGATTCCAGTGTCAGGGAGATTTTCCCAAAGAACCTGTGTTAGAGGTAGAAATTACTGCCAGAGAAGGTCAGAAAATCAGCTGAGTCTGCAGACTGTTTTACCAGGTAACTTCAAAAGAACAAGTTGCATTAGAGCCAGGGTGCTTCAAGATTTCTGTTCTGCACGAGCCTAGTGGAACAAGTTTGCATCAAATCTTGCTGTCAGAAAGGACTGCTTGGTGTGTAAATCAGTCTGTGTTTAGAATTGTCTGTGACAGATCCCAGGCTATTAAAGATGAGGTCATTTCACAGTGAAGTATCTGTTTTTTCCATGGCAAAGRTGGATCTGCCAGCCCCGATCACACTCTTGGCTCATCAGGTCTTGCATTCTGCCTCCAGGGACAGATGGTGGACCGTGCAGTGGAAAAAAAAAAATCTCCTCGCTCATTTACACTCCCTTAAAAATCATGTGTCCAATGTAACAGTGCTACCTGTTTCTCTCATTACCTGCATATGATCRACTAATATCTTAATGCAATAGATTTAACGATGCTTTTAATGTCATGCACAATGTCAGATGTCACTGACTGTATGAACATACTGAATTTGTAGTCATTCCCCCAGATCAGTACAGTCAAAGATGTGAGTGTCTGATTCCCCAGTGCTCTCCAGTGCATTTGCAGGGCTCCCCAGGGAACTGCAGTCTAAGTCTTTACTAGAATCCATTAGCCAATTCCCTTCTGGGCTGAGTAGCACAAGTTTTCTAACAACTGTGTTCTAGAACAGGGAAAMGAAAGATCACATTCGATTTAGTCAGTTGTTAATTGAAGGATATTTCACCCAGAAAAAAAGCAGACCGTAAATATTTGCAGCCATTGTAAACTGCTTTTCCACTGCCAGCCTRGTATAAAGGTTTTAGTGTAAATGAGTATTTGGCCACTGGGGGTTCTGCCTGGGTAAAACATTTGGATTTGGGCATGTGTTAATATAAATTCATGCTTTCTCTTGTTCTTCCTTGCATTGAAAACTGTTGTTTTGGCCCTACTAGTACTACCCTGATCACAAAGGGACTTGCATCAAGAGCTGTGCATAAAGGACACACAGAGTAGCTTATATAACAGTGAAAGAAAGTTTCACTGTTATACTCCTTTGCCTGGCAGAGGAGCTTGGGTTGTTTTTTTTGCAGCAGAATAGCACTGAATAGAAAAACTAGAAGAAAGGAAATGGAAGTAGCATCCAAGGTAAAATCCTTTAGGGAAACAAGATAGCTGAAAATGAACAGTCAGCAGGCTTGCGTATGTCGCTAGCTGATAAAAACACGCACTGCTGAGAAAAGTCATTATTGTGAAACAGAAATAAAGAAAAATACTCAGAAATGAGGAAGAGGCTGAAAATCCCTGGGGAGCAGAAGATGCAGAACGGCATCGCTTAGGCTCCGCTAGCTGCTGTTGCTGACTCCCCAGGGAGACGGGGACCGCACGCTCTGCAGGCTTTGCTGGAAGAGCACTGGCATTAATCATACGCCTGAGGGCAACATGGCATGTGGTTTGGCAAACGGGACCGGGTGTTATAATGGGAAGGAAACCCTTTTTTTGTTTTCTTTTTTAATAGTGGTCACAGCTCATAGACGAGATTCTGATCTCACACCAGTTTTACACAGGGATTTCACTGATTTATGCTTGTATGTGGAGGAAAGCAAGGCAAAGTTGTTAGGGTGGGTTTGCTTCCAATCAGGCATCATTCCTCTGAAAGTGCTCTGTGAATTGCATTTGAATAGTACTCATGATGCTACTAATTGCAAAACGGAAAAGATAGAGGGGAAAACAAAATGATTATTTTTCCCGTAGATGACTAGAGAAGAGGAACTGGCTTGTGCCACAGAAAAAATAGAGCTTTATTAATTAGCTTCTTGTWTTTATGCTTTATCATGTTGTTTTACAAATCAACACTGTGAAAGGAGAATTAGGAGAACCAATGGATTATATGTGCTTTCTTCTATTAGAAGGACCATGTGAAAATACCACCATATAACATCTTTTCGGGTGTAGATAGCAAGGTTGCTGCAATTCTTTCCAGCACCCCTTCTACACAGAGCTATTTTCTTCTATTAAAGGAAAAGCCACAGAATCCAAGCAATTCATGTGGATAGTTTGCCTAGGATTATGGATCTCCATGAAATCYGACACACTGTTACCTGCCAGCATTTGCTCAGAGCTGGACCAAAATCCCAGCTATTTACTGTCTCTGCTCCCTGAGCTCACCTAAGACACAACAGATGTCTTCAAGGGTGCTTTGAACAAGGACTGCTTCTCATGAGGATGTCTTAGGACGCGGGTGGAAGAGGCAGTTTGGAGGCAGCCATCCTATTTTCCTGGAAAACGAAAGTTTAGTCAGGTAGATGGCGGCTGTGTTAGCCATTTGGCCTCAGTGCCACATAACAGCCCTGCTTTTTTACTAACCTGGTTGTTGCTCTAGGAACCATAGTTTAGGAAAGAAAGGCCATCAGAACTGGAGTCACAGAGCTTTCAGGTGCTGCGCTATTGATTCCTGTGGAGAATAAACCAGACAGCTTAGGGACAATGCAGAAAATAGACTTTATTTCATTACTCTAAAAGCTGTAAGGCTTTAAAGGCTGTAAGGCCTTTACAGTACAAGGCTAAAGAGTGGAGACTACCTAATTATCCTGAAGATTTAGATTCTTTAAAGCTTGTTAACACTAACTAAGCCATTCACTATTATCCTTTTTTTTTTTTTTTTTTTTTTTTTAATGTCACTCATTAGAAATGGACTAGTGATCGGGGCTAAGAGGTATGTGATATTAGTTCATACATCCGATCCCAAAATGTAGGCTCAAAGGCTCAGAGAGCACTGCTGGCTCCACTGCTTCTTTCCATTGCTTTCCGCTGGCAGCAGGGATGTGTCTTTTGTGATACTTCCCTTTGGGAAGGCGGCTAAGCCCTTTGTGACTGCATTATGCGCAGCCGAATTTGATGGGAATTCCTGATTTGCAGCCTTGGTTGACTGCAAACATATTTCTACCTCCTAGCTCACAAGCTTTGAGTTTTTGGGTCATGTTTTAAAGATTTCTGCACGGACATAAGGGCTACAAACATCCTCCTCAGGAAAAATTAAAGCCCAGATACTGATATAATCACAGGACTCCAAGTGCAAGGGCTTTAAGGGCAAAGAAGAATAACGTAAGACTCAGAATTAAATTACAGGCGATGAAAACATTGGAACTGACAACATCTCCCCCTAGCTCAATAAATAAGAAAGCTCTGCTTGTCTCATCTGAGTGGTATCAGCAAGTAGCTGGAAGTCATGAACGTTACAGCCTCCTCAAGCGAGTCAGACCATCATTCTGCTGGGCGCTTCTCAGAAATATTTACACTGTAAAGCCTTTCCAAGGAAGCTATTACCATTGATTTCAATACACCTTTCAGTACACAAGTGATGGCTTTTTTTAATAGACCATTACTGTATGCTCTTTTGGTCACGTAGCCTTCCTGGTTATACACATTTGTCTTAACAGCAGGCTGCAGATGCAACCGACAACAACAGCCCCAAGTTACAAATATTTTGCATTCCCCTTTTTCAGTATTCTCTGGGTTTATCCTAATGAATGAAACACTCGCTCAAYGAAACATAATATTCCCAATAAATAAATCATGCAGTGCAAGATATGTGGGGAACATAAATGAAGATAAAAAATGCTACGTGCATTGATTGTCAGACTTCAGAGCTCACTAGCTCAGCATCTTCCCTCATTAGAGTCAGAAAGCAACTACTCAACTTTGCATGCAGGAAAACTTGCATGTGTGGTTGCAGAGAAAATCTTTCTGAGTAACCTCCCTGGTGCCTTCCTTAATCCTGCTGCCTTCCTCCCTCCTGCACAGAACAGGGAGGAATATTTCCTGGAGGTGCAAGCTGTCTTTGTTCTTACTGACAGGATATTAGCTCTGAATCTTAAACCTGACACATAGCCAGCAGTAAGGACATCTCTAATAACACGTACCTTGTGACTCCTTCCCTTTTTTGTCTGAGAGTCCCCAAGTGCTTTTCAAACCAAAACAATTGAATTGTCACAGCTGTTAGACCTGATATATTCATAGGCCCCGAGAAAAAAAAAGAAAAAAAAAAAAAAAAAGAAAAAAAATCACGCCTGTGTATGTATTTTCCCAGCTGTACATTTGAGCTGCAGAAGTGCTGAGTGTTCACAGTGCAGGGAGGTTTTCCTTGAGGCTAGAGAAGGGGGTGCTAATAAGGCTTTAGACTCCACGTTAGTGCCAGCCTGGTGCGGGGGAGCGCTGCAGGACAGGGGACAGGGAGCAGCTGGGCCCGGACACGCWCCCCCATCGTCCTCATTGCAGCAGCCGCTGACCCTGCCAGTGAACTTGKGCAAGAGCAGCAGGTCCTTCACACCTCCTGGCACCTCCAGGCAGCCTGGCAACTCCGTGGGCAGGAGCGGCACCAGCTCATAACATGGCCTGCGTGCCTCCTTTCAGAGGAAGGATTTCACAGCGCCTCTTTCAGCGTTGCCATCTTGCAGCTTCAGCCAGGGGTAGTGGCCAAGTCTGAGACCAGGATTTTGCAAAGGGGACCAAGAACATCTCGAGTTGTTGATGTGGATCAGTGTTCCCTTGTTCTGTTGATGTGCAGTTTCATCATCAGCTGTCTGCAGTGCAGTAATGGCCCATGTCATGCCAGGCTAGGAGAAGGTTAGGATTTTACCACCCCACAAAACAAACAAACAACAACAAAATCCTCATATTGTGTTTGTTTGTTTGTTTCCAGAACAGATCCTGTGTGAATCTGATCTAAAATCTGAAGAACTGAGAAGAGATGACTTTTGTGCTAGAGCTAAAYGGGGCCTTCTGCCTTTTCACATGGCTCAAACTCTCCTGGTGCGGGCTGTCGAAAATGAAGGTGAGCCTCGAGCCTTCTGGCCCAGTTCAGCAATACCCCCAGGCTGTTCTGGGATTTTCTCCTGGCCCCTCAGCTCAGCACTTGTGTCCTGGCTGTTGCATTATCCTGTCACACGTTTTCCATGATACTATTCCAGAGGTATCCATCTTGCTGTCATGAATTAAACAATATTTCTCAGATCACCCCACTGAGTGTTCATCACCCCTCTGATGAAAGAGGGAGCAGCAATTTCAGTTATTATTATTAGAATGACGTTTTTATGTTTGCTGACATTTCCTTTACTAGTCTCCCAGAGCCAAGTCAAACAAGCACTCCTACCTCCTCTTGCTGTTCTATCCCTGACAACTTTCCCCGGTTCATCTCGTGGTCACAGGCAGTGCTGGGCTTCAGCTTCCTGGAACAGTCATGCTGCACTCGTTTCTTACTATAACTTTGCCTGGGTGAGGTTAGAATTTACTCCTTCAGCAAGAGGAGCAGCTGAAGGATGTTTGCACCACCATGGCCAGCCTTTTCTGGGAATGCCTGCTCTTCCACTTCTGGACTCAGGATGATCTGAGGCACTGTTGAGGGTTGCTTCTCTGCAACCTCTGGGTTTCGTTCCTCTGTTCTCCTGGAAATCAGCTTGCTGTAACCCYGGCTGATCACACACTTGCATCGTCATTCCATTCTCCTCCTAATTCCTATCCTAATCTCCCAGATCTCCTGAGCCACCACACACCTGGGGGTCAGCAGCACTTGCACCCTGACTTCTGAGATTTGCTTCTCAAAAATCCAAGCCCTGAAGAAAGGCTGGAGCAATCTGGTTCCCTCACTTCAGCCAGCCCTTTCTCCCACTAGCATCTATCCTGGCTCCGCAAGCTGCATTTCCAAGTTTGTGTACTTGTGTGCAAGTGTGAAAGGGGGTCTCAACGTGACGTGGATATTTGTGCACTGGGTTCCTGTGACCTGCTTGAGTAAATATGGCCTGACCATAATAAAATSATTTCCTTACATCTGCTCAAATGTATATATTATATATATAGGAGATTTCCAAAATATTCCAGATCTGCAGCCTTAAGGTCCTTTTCTATCACCTGTTCTCCTATTTTTCATTTCTTATAAATTAAAATGTAGCTTTTGAATGTGGATGTAGGAGTTGTTATCTTCTATTACATTCTGTAGGACTTTTCTGAAAGAGAAGCAATAAGGTGCAGTACARAATGTGTAAATGCTTATATCCCTCTGATTTATGTGCAAAACACATGCTTTCATTATAGCTACAGCAACTACAAAAAAAGAGTATGAAATATTCTCAAATATCCCTTTCTTCCATGAGAAGAAGTGTTTCACATTAAACATAAAATGTGCATGTTTGCTCATATTTCATTGTACTTTTTCTTCAGAGTAGAGGAAGGTAGCATGAGACATTGTGTAAGAAAAAGCAAATATACAAAGATTTAACTATTGTCTGAAATTGTATTCTATGCCAAATGTAAGGTTGTTTTCTGCAGGAAAWTATTTTTTTATAACAATACTATACTGCAAAAAAAAAAAAAAAGTAACAAATTACAGTCTATATTTATTTCATTGAATAATTTTACTTTTTCTTGTGCTTAAATTTTTGCTTGGTTCTTTAGGGAAAAGTCCTATACAACTTTTGGAAAAATCGATGGTCATCATTAGAAGTGACTCTAATGTCGATAATATAGAATATGGAGAAAATGTATTTGATAACTTGCAAATCATGCTGTCTTCTACTCTGTTAGAGAAAGGTGCATCTGTAACAAAACTCTAACCTCCAGTGGACCTCAGAGAAATGTCTGAGGACTGATGGAATATTGTTGATTACTGCTCAGTAGGTCTCTCCAAAGTGCTTTTCTCTGTGTTTTCAGCACTTCCTCATTGTCAGGCTTCAGACTTAATTTCCACTCATGGATTGTGGACAAGTTAGCTGTAAAAGACATCAAACCCTCTGGTAATATTATTATGCAGCCATTAGATGAGAGGGACAGATGGAGATGACTGGAGGAGCTGACATAAGGGCAAGATACAGAAATGGATGATGGATAAGGAGAACGTGAGACGGCCACAGGAAAATAGGAAGTCCAGGAGAATAGTGATGCTCTGGGTACTTGAGTCTGTGTAGACCCATAGGAAACAAAATCCCTGCTCTAAATGTCTCAAAGTGATTTGTTTACAGAGCTAGGGAGTCTAGCACACCAGAAATGGTACAGAGATGAAGCAGAAGTGATGACAGACTTTGCCAATGCTGTGTCGGGACCCAGGCTTGTTGTAGTAACAGCATAATAAGGGAAAGGGGGTCTGTGCTGCTTTACTGGTGTCCTGATGAGGTCTAGAATGTGTATCCTGGTAGGAACACAGGGCGGTGGAGAAGCTACCATCCCTGGAAGAGCACAACTGGGTGCAGTGTAAGGAGAGGATCATGYAAGTGCTTGTATGTGTAAAGACGATGGAGGAGCAGGGCACAGCTGAGCTTTGCACCATGAGCAGCAAAACACAGCTCACCTCCTGCCTTTTGSTGTTCAGCAGGGAGGGCCTCGTAGTAGGGGATGTTCAGAGGGAAGGACAAGGCCACCTTGTCACAGGGACTCCTTCTGTCCTCCCGGTTCTCCCACCCCAACAGGGAGGCAAAAGAGGAAATACAATGGTGAGCACAAGGGAAGACACTCAGCTGGCAGCAGAATTGGCCATACTAGCATAGCAAATGTATTGATCAGCCTTCTTAGAGCACCAAAGCTCTGTAGCCAAGTTACTGCTGGCCTTGGGAGACGTGGTGGAGGGAGGTCAGAGCGGGGAACCTTGACAAGTAAGAGATGACTTTTCTGTGGGAATTTGGAGGAGGCAGGATTGCAGCTACTGAGGCCAGGAGCGCAGCAGCGACCCACACGCAGGGGGCCAGAGGCCGTTCCCTCGGCTTCCACAGGGAAGCTTGYGGCTTGCTTCTGAAGACCAGGAAACAAGGCTAGGGGGTTAGGGAAGGAAAAGGAGGGGGCCTGGCTGGCCCGGTGCCCCGTGTCCCTCCCTCCCTCCCGCGCTCCCGTGTGCGGAGGCCCCTCGGGAGCGCGGGTGCGCGCGCCGCTCGGCGCTGACTCACCGCGGCCCGCAGACGCGCCGGCCCGTGTCAGGCGGCGAAAGCGCCGCCGCCGCCGCTGGCTTCAGCCTCGGGAAGGGAGGGAGCGGCGGGGAGCGAGGCCCAGCGTCCCTGCAGCGTTAGCTCAGAGCAGCGAGCGGGCGTTCGCTGCCGGGCAGAGGCAAAATCCCAGGGCAAGGCCTACGGCCTTCGTTTGAGAAAACCCAAAAGGGAACAGTYGCTTGGCCGGTCTGTTCTGCATGGCCAGACGTCCCCTGGGTGCTACCTGCTGCGGGTGGGCAGAGGATGGGCTCTAAAACCTTGGGCTTTTAGGCACAGAACATCCACCAGCATGCGGTCATTTGTCCATTACATAGTCACCCGTGATACTATATGGTCACTAAACACCACTGAGGCAGAAAAACCTTTGAATGTCCATTACCAACAACTAAAGAGGATATATATATATATATTTCTGTTTCTTTAATCTTAAGAACAAACGAAACAATTACATGGTCCAAAGTCTGAGATAATAGCTCATAGCTCAGAAAACCTTATCACTGATTGCAGCTATAATCTGACCAGACCAGTTTCTTGCTAGTGTTATGCCCCTCCAGAAATACCCCCAGACATCCACAAGTCCACTTAGATGAGAAACAGAGCACCTATTTGTCTTTTTGTATCCATGTATATATTATTTCTTGTGCTTTTTAAATTAAACCACGCACACAAATCTCAGATGGTTTCTTACAAGCACAATAACGAAGACTAAAGGCAAGGAGAAAATCTTTCCAAGATGCTCCGGTGTTAGGAAAAGTTCACATCCCCCACAGCACCCCCTTCCCGGGAAGGAGGCAGGAGGGCAACTTTCACTCTAAAAGGGCTGCAGCAGAGGTTAGAAAGGAGTCAGTCAATGCACTGAGTGATAAACCAGTGCATTTGAGGGTTGTTTGTTGCTATAGTGTTTTTTTTTTTTTTTCAGAATGCATCAGAGACAAAATGTCCTCCTGTCTGTTATCATACGTAGGAGGGGTTCTGGTTGAAATTATGAGGGTCAGAGTATCAGAGGGAAACCCACCATTGCAAAAAGGACTGYCTGCACAGCAGGAGTTTCATCAGTGGTAATTCGTCACACGGTTCTTTGCAATCAGCTGGCAATCAGCGTGCTTTCCCCCACGCCTCCTTCTGCTCTCTGAGATAGGATCTGCTCTTTTACATGCAGGCAAGATTCCCAGGGCAATGGAAAATATTACTGCTCTCTAGAATAGTGCCTGTTCTGTCCCTTGCACCCTGATGCTGTGGTGGTTGTTTTGTATTCTATATATTGCAGCAATTTCTACTACTCAGAGTGCTGCTAGCATTTAGAGCCATGATGAGAACTGGTATCTTGATCAGTAAATTCTGGGTTTTCCTAATGCCTATTAGATATGTCCTCAAGTCTCTATTTTGCTCCTTGTGCATACAACATCTTTAATATGTAGATGCATRTGTAAAGAACACATGTGTGCTTATGTGCCTCTCTGAGTTCAAAAAATCAAGACTTGTGTAACTACCATAAGCAACCACTTGATCTAATTTTTTAAGCCTTATTTCTGTCTCTCTAGTTCTGTATTAATGTCCCTTTTGTATGCTACATCTTTGTTGTAAAGCCTTCAAAGACAAGGAATCACGTCTCCTCCTATCTGCAAAAAAGCACCTACCATGCTTTACAACACTGTGCCAATAAATAAATCAAATAACAGCTTGCACCAGAGAATTGGGACTCTCCACAGTCTTTTTTATCTTCCAGTAAATGATGTGRTGGGGAAAGATGCTGAGCTTGCAGCTGTGAAGATTGAAGCCCCTCATTTACCCACTGAACACATAAAACAAGGGTAACAGCAGAGCAAACTTCCTTGCAGTATCCCATGCAGACTGGAACAAATCACATCCAAGCTCAGCTCAGTCTCTTGCCTCCATCTCTGGAAGCACGCCAGCTGTGACAGCATCTTTTTGTAACAGCAGCCTTTTGTGACAGCAGCCTTTTGTGACAGTGGCTTTTTGTGACAGCAGCTTCTTATCATGAAAACTGCCGTGAAAGAGTCTTGCAAGAGTCAACAAACAGATGTGCATAAAGAGAAAACTCTGCAAATGTTTGAGTAGCTCCTGATGTGTAATTGTACTCAAGGGTTGCACTGTTGGTGTCAAGCACATGTTCCCTTTCCTATAGCAACACTAGGAGGTTATGTATGTGAAAGACACATATAGCACCCTTACTAACAGAAATGTCAGTTGTGTGCCTAGTAGACATGGTGGTCAACCATGCAGCCTCTGAGGCTTGACCATTTGGGATGAGCTTCTGTGCTCCAAACAAATGACTCTGTAAGTCAATAATTCTTTCTGTGCATCACTTTTTCTGCCAGGCCAYGGCAAGTATGTGACTGCTTTGTGAGGTCCCCTCTCCCTCTCAACTCTCCCTCTGTGGGCACAGTCTGACATTGGCTTTCTGGAGCTGGCACAGTGGGAGTAATGCAGATCCCTTGGCTGCCCTGTCCTCACCACAAGGTGTGTGATGTCCCCATTTTCATGATCTGATCGAAAACACTCAGCATCAGCACGTCAAAGGCAGGCACAAGGTTCTCCCTGACCATAACCACAGGCAGTGACGAGGGAAAATTCAATTTTCAGCACACCATGAGGCTCAGCTCTCCAGGCATTAACAGCGGTGGGGATAGCACAATGCTCCTAAGTGCCTCAGAGCTAATGCAGACTGTTGCCCTCTAGTCATCCATGAGGGATAGGCATGACTTGAAGGAGTCTCCCAGAGCGGCTCTGAACTGACTGTGGGAACCTTCCTTCTCTCCACTGACTGCAGAAGGTGCCTGCAGGGGAGCAGCTTTCACACGCAAAAGGTAAACCTTTGTGAATAGCCCTCGTCTTTTTGTCTAAGACTATTGCAATGCCTTAAGCCAACAGAACTTTTTTTTTTTTTTTTTTTTTTTTCCTTTTGGCAAGTCTATATGTGACTTAGATTTTGTAGACCTTAGTGAGACTTAGCACCTCCAAGGAAAGGGTATTTTAGAGTGTTTCACTGCATAGGGAGGGACTGCTAGCTCACCAGACATGTGCTAAGGTATTTTGTGACAATTGGGCTTTATTACCAGGCAGCAAAGGAATAATACTAAGACTGGCAAACAGAACAGGGACTGAAAGAGGACAAATATTAATCGGATAAAAGCATTTTGAAGAGAGAAATTGAAGGTTTTCAGTAAATTAGAGGAAAGGCCATTCACCTACACTGAAAAGAAAAAAAAGGAGGAAAAATAGCTAGAACATTTCTTTCCAGAGGGATAAAATTTTCATGTTTACCCTCCGGTTGTCAGTAATAAAGCTACAGTGTATTTCAGTGGGAACAGCWGAGCATGGTTGAAGACCTTCTAGAGAGAAAGCAATAATCTTAGCAATTCGCACTGCGAGAAGGTCACCGTCTGTGCAGGCTGGTGGTAATCTGAGGGTAGGTCAGGATTAGGTCACAGTTTTATGCTTAAATAGATCCAGGAGGCCTTTTGCCCTGCAAAACGGGTGATGAATAATGGCCAAAATATTGTGGCTAATATTCTAGTTTACAGATTGTAATAAGTGCATGTATTGCTGTTATTCCTCTATGTGTTCTGCTCTTTGTTCACCTCAAGGTCTGCAGAAGCAGATTTGGGGATTCAGAAAATCTCCTATATTTGAAGCATATTCCAACCTCACCAATGTCAGCAGAAGATTGGGGAATTTCGCTTCATGTGTCTATTGTGTCTAATGTTTCTATTACGCATGGCTTTTGATTCTTCCCTTTCCTTCTCTTTAAAAGAGCAGTGCAGTAAAAATAAAAGCCAAGCTAACAAAAGATTAAAGTTTATCATTTCTATTGGATTTGCAGTAGATTCCTTATTTCTTTTTGACACGTGGCAATTCTGCTATGTCTTTGTTGCATCATAGCCCATCTCAGAGCGATGCCAGTGAGAGACAGAGTGAGACACRCAACCCAGCTGGGGAACAAAATAACGGACTCCATCTTTTAACATTTAACAAATTTATTTCCAGAAAAAAAAATCAAAACCAAATTATTTGCAGGATTTCTGCTTTCAGTGTCAAAACCCCATTGAAAAAGGGTTATACATTTCTCTAAGGCTTCTTTCTTAGGCAGATGATGCTTAATATTCATTTTTGCCAGAAAGCAATGTAAAATTCACCAATTTGACTTCTGACAACAAATCTGATCTTGTAGCTTTGCACATCTTCTAGAAGTGACAGTTTCACCCTTAGCCTAACTCTATTATCTCTCGTGATCTAACTTTTTTCATATAATTCAGACATGAGGCTTTTCCAGACATTGGAGCCTGACATACCCCTTGTTAATTTTGAATCTTTTAGGGTAAATTGTGCTGCCTCTGTTTTCACYCTCTTTGGTCTCATATATTTACACCATATAGAGGTTGGATCTATATTTATCCTTTCCAACATTTTTAACACATCCTTCTGTGGGATCCACAGAATAGCACAATTGCTGGGTTAGCCCAGTGTTCATGCACAGGAGGAACTGAACAAATGCAACAAATGGTGCCTGGCAAGTTTGTATTCAAGTCTAATGATGAATAAACATCTGCAACTGCAAATTCTCTGAGCTTCTGAACACAGAAAAAGAAGTAGTGAAGAATATGACACTTTTTTGTCCTTCAGGGACTGACAGAAAAATAAGCAATTTAAGGAGCTGTAAAGTCCATGTGCATGTGTCTAGTGTTCTTTTCTCAGTCAATCTACTTGAAGGGACATTTCAGGCCCTAACCTCTCTTTGGGCCCAATTAGGCAGTGGTAATTTACTTGCTGCCACAGCTGTCATTTTCATTTTGATGCTCTTGTAAATAAATTCTTAAAAAGAGGGCAGTAATTATTTACACAAGCCTGAATTTTTTAGAGCTCTTGCTGTATGAGAAAATAATCAAACATAAAGGTCTGACTGAACTTGTTGCTCCATATAGTTATGTTCTAGGATGAGCTCCATCACACATGGTGTTAAAAAACACTGATTGGAGAAGGAGGTCCAGTAACCGTGGTAGACCCTCACAGTGTCAGGAAACTGCTGTGAGGGAAGTTATGGTCCCCCAGACCTGACACATCATCGTCCCTGATATATGTTACAAGAGGAATCACAGAATCATAGAATGGTTTAGGTTGGAAGGGACCCCTAGAGATCATCTAGTTCAATCTCCTTGCACACACAGGGTCACCTAGAGCATGTGGCACAGGGTCACATCCAGGCAGGTTTTGAAGATCTCCAAAGAAGAAGACTCCACAACCTCTCCGGGCAGCATGTTCCAGGGCTCTGTCACCCTCATAGTAAAATCTGTCCAGGATCTGTCCATGAGATGCAGTAAATAGTAGAAAGAAATTCCTTCTTGTCCCTACATTCGACCATCACACTTCTCATTTCCAATTCTTGCAGGTACCAGAGATGATAGTTGCTAGTACCTGTGGTATTTAAAGAGGGGAATTTAAAATGAACCCTATTTACGTAATTTTCCCAGTGTCATTTTTCAGAACTGGGAATCCGTGTGATTTGACTAAGCGTGTTTGAGGACGGCTGGGGCAGACCACTTACCTCCTCATATTGCTCTTGCTCCCGTCTTCCCCATGATGGACCCTCTGTGATGGTGGGCTGGAGCATTCACAGTTATCAATGTATCCATCCTCAAGACAGGCAGAGGAATTAAATGGTTTTCAGCTACCCATGTGGCTGCCTCTTGGTCCCCGCTCTTGCACGCTTGCTCTCCTCAAAGCCCTTGGTCTCCAGTGGCTGCACTGACATCCCTGTGCCTCTGAGTTACATGGGCCCCAAAAGTGATGCCAGGAAAGGGAGCAGATGCCTGATATGCCAAGTCCTGAACCAGACACTGACYGTGGGATCTCCAGAATCCTGCTCTGCAACGCCGACATGCTCTGAAGCCAAGACCCTTAAATCCTTCTTAGAAACAATGTGCTCACTATTTCTGCACTAAGGAAAGGCAGGATGATTAAACACAGGATGAACTGTGTTCACAGTAACACACCATATATAAAGAACAAGAAGAGAAACCTGTCAGACATAAAAGAAAATACTTCCCAAGTGACTTTTATTATCTGAAAGTTCAGAGAAGCTTTTATACAGCACGACCTCTCTACCATGCCTTTGCAGCAGCCTTTCATGCCGATTGACATTGTCCTGGAGATATCCTTTAGGGGTCCAGCCATGTCTAGAGACACTGGAATTAAGTTATTCGGGATGTTTCCAATTACTTCCATTACTCCCTTTTCCTACCATTAGCACAGGTCTGGGAACTTTACAAAAATAGAACCAGAAAAAAAAAAAATAATTGGGAGCAAACTAACCACAAAAAAAAAAAAATTAGAGGTTTTTTGCTCTATTTTTATGATTGCATTTTGATTTGCTTGCATAACTATTCCATTTATCTTGTCCATCCTATTTAAGTAAAAGAGGCAGATAACAAAGGGTCAAGGAAGACTTATTTTTTCTTTGTGGTACACAGTGGCTTCTAGTTTGTCTAGTTTTCTCGTCTTACATCCATTGAAGATGACCTACTCCCTGTGCTTCATGAAATATAAAATCCAGGTCTGAATTTGGGGTCCATCTTTAATACCCTGGCTATGCCACTATGTAAGTTTTGTAAGGTCAGTAAGTTTATGGAAGGTTTGTCTTTGCCTGTCTGGGATTGGGCAGTACATGTGGTTTATGTCAGCATTTGTAAGGTTATCGCCAAGGTTATCTTGGCTAAATTATGGCTCTTTGTTTATCCACGTGGTCAGGTATGGTGCAAGCAGCTGCACTGTCAGTAAAATCTTTCTGCTGCCCTCAACCCTGACCTGGAGGTACCAGACTCTGCGAGGTTATGTGGCTCCATATGAAAGGAGCTTTGAAGGGGCTGTGAATTAAAGCTGACACTTTACCTGAAATACCTGCCCCCAAATTAGCTGTGAAAAATCAGGTAACCAGCAGAATATGCCAGTATGTCGTTGTCTGGCAGCTCACTGTGGTCAGTGAAGCTTTTCCTTGCCCTAGGAATTCATGCATACCTGTCCCAAAGGAAAGAAAAACTGCCATTGAAAGGTGATAACAGGAAATACTCCAGGAAGGCTGGAGCAAAAGGCTGTTTGCAGCATATGAACGTGATCTGGGCCTCTTGGCAGTGAGGTGCTGTGTTCTGCCCCAGCAGCATTTAGACTGCTCTGACATGTCTTGCTAGAAGATACCTAAAATTTGCCTTTCCTTCTCCTTCTTCTCCTTCGCCTTTTCCTTCGCCTTCATGTTCTCTTTTGCCTTCGCCTTCACCTTTTCCATGCACTGTACACTAGTTTGAAACAGGAAAG
Organism: Nothoprocta perdicaria; assembly: GCF_003342845.1. NCBI lineage: Eukaryota > Metazoa > Chordata > Aves > Tinamiformes > Tinamidae > Nothoprocta > Nothoprocta perdicaria. The sequence continues at coordinate 1,415,367 of NW_020456298.1, forward strand.
CCTGTGCTTGCAAACCATCACATTTAGAATCCTCTTTCTTTACATGCAGTCCACCRAGGATGGGGGACTTGTGACTCACCTGGCACAGAATTTCTTTTTACTTCTTCCTTGTTTGTATTTGAAAATCATCTGCTAGAGGAATGACCAGCTCCTCTTTACCTGACCCACCTTGCATCATTTTGCAGTTTGAGGAGAGAATTCAGGTTCAAATCAGAAATTTCTGTCTCAAACACACTCTTTCATTCTATTTATGAAGCCTTGCTCCAACCCTGTCTGGTTGCTTCAAGCATAAAAACACTGAGATAAGGTGTTGTTCATCTGCYGTGAATCCTGAATCTGGCTGGCTGTGCATGTGTGTGTGGACATATGCCTAAGCATGTGTGCCTGTGTGTGTAATCCAGCTGAAAAGAGTTTAATTAGCACTAACCAAATACTGGCAGCAATTTCTCTTKGAATAAATTATTCAATGTATTTTGTCTCTGTTCATCTCATAAATTATTGAGCAGATAGTATTTGAATGCTAGAGCTGGTAGGCTACTGCAGAAATTATTAGTCAAATAGCATATTCTGTAAAGAAGATCAACATTTGCTAAATAATGTATTTGACAAATAATATCCATCAAATCCTAGTTCCCATTAATCCAAGCAGAAATGCACAGAAGTACATGGCACACCCACGGGTGGCTTGGCAAGTACKCAGAAAGCTGAATGACTCTTTCTCCATCTCTCCCAATAGAAAGATATAAGGTCTCATATTTTTTTTTCTATAAAGAAATCACAGATCTCATATTGAGATATTTGATCTCAGTGGTTCCCCTTGAGATCAAAGTGTGTGACTGACTTGGGCACAGGTAAGTGTGGTAGTTACCTGGGCACAYGTCGGGGTTGTTGTTACACCTGGCACGAGTGTTCACTTTCCCTGGAGAGCCATGGGCCAACCCCACAGGCACAGGCAGGGCGCCAGCCCTCTGTGTGCTCCAGCAAGCAGGTCCATTGCCTTGCAAGAGAGGTTCCTCGCCCAGTCTCTTGCGTGCAGCCACTGCTAGCTGTGGGGAGAAGCAGGGCTGACACACAAGGCTTACGTCTTCCCACCTGCTTGGCCTTTGCRTCATATAGGGGCAAATGTCTACTGAGGAGACGTGTTGTCTTGAACGAGCAGGAAAGGAAGAAAAGGCAAAAAATAAATCACAATTATTTCACTGGCAAGTCGCAGGTATACAAATAATTTATTGGAAATGGAAGAGAATTTTATTTGCTGCAGGAGTTGAATTAAGGAACATGAAYGAATGCGTTTTCTATGGTAATTTTATATTAGACATTATGGAGACACATCACATCTTTGTTAACATTTTAAGTGTTTTTTTTTGCTTTCACCATCTTCACTTCTTCCTTTTTATGAGAAATACTCAAATCCAAACTCCTCCTTTCCACATGACATTTTGTTCTGTGCACTCTTTCATCAGAAAAGAACTGTTTTTCTCAGAAATGTCAAACTAAGCCTTTGAAAAAATGAGATGTCATTGGCCGTATGAAGTGTCTTCTTTCCTTTTCAAAGCCAAGCCTCAAGGAGATCTTGTTTAGAAACTTCACATCTGCTTTATTTAACAACATCCAGAGCCATACRATTCAAATTAGATTTTTACTGTATTTTGATGATACTATAATTAATTCAACAATGTAAGAAGTCATCTAAAATATGAATACAAAGTGTCAAATATTTTGCATAGTAGTTTATTCCTTAAACAGGTCCACTGGTTGGGACCCACTGTATGTTTAGGCATTATGCATCATGGGTCGGTGTATCACGACCTATTCCTATCTCTCTAATGATTCCACAGGTGTATTTTGTATATACTTATAAACACATGACTTAAACCTCCCTCTGTCCCTGTAGAAGGGGCTCCCTGCTTCAGAAGCCTTCAGCATCCGTCTGCTTTGACTTTGCCTCAAGCTGACCCGTGTCCACTGCAGATGCACACTTTGGTCCCTTTGACCACCACCTTTAAAGAAAATGAGTATGTTCTTCATGTGCAACTTGTTCCTCTGCAACTCTTGCAGTAGCCTTGAGTCTACTAAGTCAATGGAAAGTTGACTACTAAGTTGACTACTAAGTTGACTAGTAAGTCTGCACATTTTTTAGTTGAGATTCCCCACAAGCCATTTCATGCATACGAATACTCCTAGCAAGGGAGTAAAGAAGAATTACAGACAGAAAAGTGGTAAAACAGAAATAGAGATGTGTAAAATGTGTGAGCAACTTACTATGGCAGGTGGTCGGAAATTTCCTTGTGACTTCCTTCTTGGAAAAATGTCTAAAATTCACTGTGAAAAATCAAAATGCTTTCTGGAAGTTCCTCAGTGTTGAGAGGTGTTTATTTTGTACTGCAAATAGTAGAACACACTCTACGTATTTTCAATATGGGAAAAATATTCCATTTGAAACATTCTGGAACAGAAAAACTTCATGTTTCCAGTTTGAGATTGCTTTTGTTCCATTGTTTTAAATGTAGATCCTCTTTTAAATACACAATGAAAAAGGGAAGACATGTCAAAACAGGAAGAGGCACCAGTGAACTCTTTGGGGAATGTGGCCTCACATGGAACTTGGAAATGTTTTGGTTTAGTTGGAATAAGGAGACGTTTTGAAATTGTGATTTCCACAGCCACACTTTTTTTTTCCTAAAGGCAAAGACTTGACTTCTCTGAGGTTCAAATGATATCTGCCTCACACGCTTTATTTTCCAAAATAAATGTGTTACTCCTTGCATAATAATTGAGTCTGAAATGCTGCCACTTACTAATGCTAATRCAAACGTATCAGCCAGACAAGACACTATCATTAAGAAATTTCTTGCATGATATAAACAAATTGGAAAGCTGAGGTTACCATTCARTTCCCAGTCTTCACACCAGACCACAGAAAAGCGAGATTTGTGTGGCATACATCCCAGTTTTAAGCTTCTGATTTGCAGGAACTTCRCTGGACAAGGGACAAGGGACCTCTCGGGGTGATGGACTGAGGGAACTAATGCCAGGTGGTGCATTAGGTTAGGTACACAACTCAGAAGACATCGAAATACATTTCCTACACTAGGGCTATCTCCGTGATGTGCAGTGGGGCAGYGATGATACAGAGGCTGCTTAAAAGGACACAAGACGTCCTGGGATGTTGAATTCAGCAACCACAGGTGGCCTGGGAGCTGCCAACCTGCCCATGGGAGCAGGGTCGATGAGGACACGAGTGCCACCCCTCACTGGGGAGGGCTCAATTCCCCCTGGCTCCTTGAGGGAGCTGATCCTGGGGCACCGTCAGGAAGCTGAGAGGGCCATGGGAGCTGGCTACCCAAAATTTGCATCTCCATCAGCAAGCTGTGAGAAGCCACTGCTGATAATTTCTCACCCTCTGTCAATACATACCTCCCTGATGAAGGGACTGAGAAAAAGTGGAAATGGGTGTGTTGTGGTTTGCTTTATTATTCATTTAMTCTCACCCTGAATTTGGTCCTACTAGTAAAATTTATTATATATATATCCATTTTTAAGGAAGGTAATTCCATCTGATTGTTACATTGACGGTGTTGCCTGAGCCCACCTGTCAATCTGTTCCATCACTATTCTTCAACTGGAAGCATAAAGCAAACTGATTTTRGTCTAAAGTCTGCATAGTTACTCTGCAGAAACATGATTTTGCAGCTAAAATTAGGTTGCAATCAATTTTATGCAGCATTAATCATTCTTGTAAATAAGCCCCTCCAGCCACCTTTAAATCAGGCTATARGACTTGAATCAGCACAACAAAAGACTCTCTAAAATCAGTCCAAGTTACCCCCCCAGTGACTAATTACACTAATTAATTCAAAGCCTGATTAAACAAAATTATTCTGAAACACATTCATCTCTGTGAGTCTTCAGAAATGCTGCTTTTATGAATAATGAATGCATCTTTTACTATTGTGGAAATGTATTTTTTTTTTATTTTCTCTTTCATCCAAAAGTTGACTACCTCATTTCTAATGTCACAATAATGTCTTTAGGCTCAGGGTTTAGCCATTGCTTGTTATGATAACATTTGRTTTATTATTGAAGTAGATCATAGTTGTCCTGGCCTTTCCTCACAAGAATAACAAACAGAAATTTATTAAAACTATTAGCATCAGATCCTGAACAAAGTCCTTAAATCCAAAATTCCATGAGACTCTGAGGAATATTGAACACTGAGGCTAATATTGAGAAATACTGAGCACTGAGGTAATTCGGCGTGATTGTCTATTAGAGAGCCACAAAGCCATTTTTAGCTAGCTCCAATGGAAATTGAGAAACTTGGATTTTCACTGTTTTAAGCAAACAAATATGGCACAATCCACATCCAGAATAATGCATCATTTTTGCAGGTTGGGCATGGAAAAAGGAGCAAATCTGCTGTTTCAAGACCAGGCACAACTTCTTGGAGGACGTCAAAAGACATGCTGACCTTGCGACAGGAGGAAGAGCTGCTCTGGTACCAGCCACATGTCATCTGTTCCTCTGCTCTTCTTCATTTTTGGCAAGCTTTTTTGGCAAGCACCATTGGAGAAGTCCTTGTGCTGGATCCTTTTGGTGTCTGTGGGAGAGGTGCAAGGGAACACGACCTGTCTGGGAGCACCAGATCCTGCCAGGGGTTCAGTATGTTCATCACAGGGACCCCAGCTCTGCCTTCTGCCTCATGCCTGAGGAGGAGGAGGAGGAAAATCCCATAAGGCTTTCCTCCAGGCTGAGACATGATGGGAGAGGGGGCAGGATAGGCAGGATGCCAACATGACCTCCMTGGGTATGGTCCCTGGGTTGTTTGGATTAATGGCATCTTATATAGAGCAGCTGCTGGAAACGGTACAACAGCTTGTGAATCAGAGGTGGAATCAGGTGTTTGCCTTTCTGGGCAGTCCTGTCTTTTCCTTAGCCTGTCTGCATGGCGGCAATACTTCTGGGATATGTGCCAAACTGTTAATTACTGTGATCCATTGATGTTAAAAAAAATACAGTCTTCTAGGTAGCAAATGTTTGGATGTAGCCAAAGGTGTGAGGAGGCCCTTAGCTCTACTGGGCAAAGTGCCTGGGAGAGAAAATGTGGAGACTACTGTGCAGGGAGAAGGGGAAAGGCTCTTTTAAAATAAAGCTGTCAGGTCACTGAAAACTAATTGCCTGTCTGCTGTCCCTTTTCTTCCCTGCTGTTACTATGGTTTCCTTGCTTTCAGAGCAAGGAAGGAGGGGTGCTTCCTACTGTTTGCTGTTTTGCAAGTATTTTGACAATGTCTCCATTGCAGCGGAAAAACAAATGCTGAGCCCAACTCTGCCCCTCTGGTGCCAGCTCCTTGGTGGTAGGAGAGCCACTTTCCCTACAATGTCAGGTTGCTTTGCCAAAGCAGTGCTAGTGGTTACCTTGGACCCTCTCTGACCCTCTGAGGTGTCTCCATATCTGCAATGGAGCCTACTGCCCCTTGGGGCTGGAGCTGCTGCAGCTCCCCCGGGGCCCTGCACCCTTGGGTCAGATGGAAAAGGACCTGCCCCCACMAATGCCCCTGCTTTGAGAGCTGCCACATCTATCTGTGTCATTAACAAGAGTATTTCAGTGAGTAATTAAGTTTGGTCCTCTTTGACACAGATGACAAAGTTGTTCTGGCCCACGGGGTTGATGAGAAYGGATCAAAAATTACTGATCTGCATTCTCAGCAAATTTAATATTTGGGGAAAACTGAGTTTCAGGCTGGAAAAATAAAAATTCTGAGCTTCAATAATATTTTTGGCTGTTAAGATGCTATAAGAGAGTAAATGATTCTGTAATTGAATAGGCAAAAGACCCAAAATACTAGTAATCTCTCTCTGATGTGGTTTATAACTTACTCCTCATATTTCTAGCATTTGACAAATGGCAAAAGGGGAAGCAGATTGCAAGAAATTGTAACTAGGAGACACGAAATGTAGAAAATTGCTAGGGGAAGGTAAAGATATAATGGGAAAAAATATTTAAGGACAATAAGGTTTGATTTTGAAGGAAAAAAAGAGATTCTGGTGACAGAATGGGCTCATGATTAGGTAGATAAAACTGTCAGTGATGGAGAGAGGCAGTTGTGTTAGATAAATAATCTTATTTTGAAATTGACAACAAATAATTTATATCCTTGGTTTCAGGAGGATAGTGAATACTTTCCGTTCCATTTGTAAATAGACTGAGGGGTGAACATCCCTTATGAGAAGGATATAATAACATTTATAGCAGTGTTTCTACAGCACTTAGGAGTCAGGGCTCCACAAGACCTGGCTGAGGAGCTGACTAGTCGGCTCACTAATACTAATGTTGAGGAGGTCTTTGCCCACCTTCCTGAAGGACTTCCTGTGTCAYGGGCTATTTTTATGCCAGGGTTCAAAAAAGGCAAGCAAGTGACTTGGGTTATTGCATGCCAGTTAGCCTGGCATTAGTCCTGAGAGAAAGAGTGGGAAAGCTGATATGTATTTTAGTGGATAAGAGCAAAGATAGGAGAGGAGTATAATTCATACCACTAAAAATATGGGAAAACAAAGCTGAAAATGTATATAGTTTTAGTATCTATGCTTAAAAACACACAAGAAATAACTGGAGAGTGTGCAGAAAAGAGTCACATAGATGATTCACAGGGTAAAGGAGATGCCTTTAACTGAGAGACTTAAAGAGGTCATCTTGTCAAAAGTAAGGTGGACCGGTGCCTGAATTGAAAAGTGTAAGTAACTTCACAGCGAACAAAACGGCAGGGTTGTTTAACCCAACAAAGCCGACAAAAAGAGAAAGAACGAAAGTGGGCAAAAGCCAAACCAATTCACATGACAGGAAGTTCATGTTTTTAGCAGTAATGAATGTGATGGAGTCTTCACGTTTCGATAGCTTCAAATAAAAATGAGATTTCCTCTTGAATACACAAGCTCTTGGGATCAGTTCAGTGCAAAGTGGTTAAAATGAAATGGCCTGTGATATACATGCAAGATGGCAGACCAAAAGGTCTGTCCAGTGGAAACTTCTGGCCTTAAAATGTAGGCATTCCTCTGGTATTAGAGAGTCTAGGAGGAAAATCTGCTCCTACCTTGTTTTCACACCATAATTACTTAAAAAAAAAAAAAAAAAAAAAAGAAAAAAAAGAAGTGAAGATTGCAGGGGTTCCTCCATGTCCCCAGGCAGATGGGTCCTGCTGTGGGGCCAGGCAGGGATGCGCTGTTGGTCCCTCTATCCCCAGGTGACCCAACACATGAGCAACCAGTGTGAGGGAGAGCCAAGTTCTGCAGGCGCAGCTGGCATGGCACTGCATATTTTGCAGTTGCTTATATGAACATGCACAAGCCTCTTTCCTAAGCTGCCTCCAGGGATCAATTCATTGACAAAATACTGAATCTAACCCCATAATCCCTGTGGGTCTCCTGGGTAGTAAAATATCTAGGAATGGGTTTAAGTTTGATTAAGCTGTCATACAAGACCCCTTWGTTCCCAAGTGAATCCTTACCCATTACACCCTCTTGTCTGGATAAGGAATATGTTAAAGACTACCTAGAAATTGCACTGCAATAGAGGAATCTGTCTTTCTATTAACCTTGACGCTTTGGAAGTGCATTAGGCATTTCTTCTGACAATGGAAAAACTAGGAAAAAATGTGAACAAAGGGAAGAACTAAACACAAACATTCACCCAAGACCTGTGAAAAGACAACAGAAAATGTTAGAGGTCAAACRAAGAGCCAGATTCAGGCACTTTGCTGTATGGACAACCTTACTGATTTGAGTGGAGCTCAAATACCCAAATATTTCTGAAGATTCAGTATCTAAAAACRTTCCCTGAATATCCTAGTCACTCAGATTAATCTGAATATGTGTATGGGCAAAGTAACATAGCCCTCTATTAGAAGAGACAGACTGTTGTCACACTGTATTTGCTCCCACATAAGAGCACAAAAAGAAGAGCTTTAATGGTTGCTTCAGACATTTTGCACTGAAACGTGGTGCAGCTGGTCTCTCTGCAAACTGCAAATGCACTTTGGCTCTCTTTGGAAAGCCCAAAATGTGTTTTATCTGTTGCACAACTCTATGAAATTCTTCACATGGTAAAAACTGCCTGAGAGGGAAGATTATCTGAAATGAGTATTTGAGCAGAGGTGACTAATCCTTTCAATTGACAGCTGATGGGACAGGTTAAATGGAAGAAGATTTGACCTATGTAAAGCAATGTGCTCTGTCCTTTGCAGCTTGCTGTTGTCACTATGGTTAAGAAGTACAAATATTTCCATTCTAATCCTGTGCTCTGTTATTTGCTCATGTATAAGACATTTTCCTCTAAGTTCTTTGCTTTTGCAAATCACTTTACAAGTTACATTCAGGGCTTTTTTGAAGTATTGTGTAACAAAAATATTTATTACTGTTCTACTGTGCTAAGTCCTGTACAAACATATTCTGTAGGAATATGCTTTTGACATTTTCTCAGTCATATTCCAGCTTCAGTGCTGGAGGCAAGAAACTGATATTATGCRGAGGAGTAACTGTCTCACAGGCTATTTTTCTATTTCTCCTGATGTGTTTTGCACCTCTTGCAGCCATTTACACCTAYCTGGAGGAAAAGTGAAGTAAGTGTAAAATGTCACCCACTTTGCACAGATGTAAATGACTGCCTAACGTGAGGAGTTTGAGCCACCAGGAGGGATGTATCACCCATTTAGAGTTAACCTAGGGAGCTGCAGACCAAGATGTGCAGATGAGGGGGTGCTAGCAAAAGCTGCTGAAGGAAGAGCTATTGGGAATGCAGGGCTCAGTCTGTGTTCATGCAATTACAATCTGCCCTACTTCAACCCTGCAGTACTCATTTTTACAAGTTTCATAGACTGGGAACACTGCGATTTTCTCATCTCACATCCTGCAAAGTACAGCTTAGACTTTTCTCTAGGAATTTTGGTGAATATTTTGTTTGAGGCACACATTCAGATTCTGTATCCTGGAACAGAATTCAGTTTTAATCCAAAGATGTGAAGTGACTGTGGGTAATATATTGAGTGATTAGCTGTTTTTGTTTTTAAGTTCAAAATTTTATTTTTTTTCACATTTGCGTCTTTGCTGATTCCCAAATTCAAGCAATCAAATTTTTTAAATGGTTTTGTTGGCTTCATTTAAAAATGATCTCCATTGAAATCAGCRGTATTACTCTAACCTAAAACTAGAGTAATTCAGTAGTAAACCAAGCCTGCAGAGCAAGAAAGGATGTGTCCATCATGCTAACATTGTTATTCTGTCGTTCACACGCCACTTTAATTTTCCCTTCACATGTTGTTTAGATGTGGCCCTGTTTTTACAGCATCACACCACTAATGCTAAAGGGAAGAATAAGACAGAGCACTCGTTTTATAACATATTTAATCCCTCATTGAAAAGGTTGACATAATTGGGAATGACTGCTGATCTGTTGTTATAATTAGAGTTTGGTCTTTAGCCCTCGGCTCTTCCCCTTCAGGGGGGTTGATTGGAGGCCTGAGAGGCCTCAGATCTCAGCGTGTTATTTCCTGAAGCCTCTTTCATCCCTGCTGCTAAGTGTATACTGAGTGACTTGGCCAGTAAAGAATGAAGCTGTGCAGGCTCYGCGGAGTCAGGGCAAATAAGCGATTGGCACTGAGGAGGAGGCATGGCCCAGAGGCCAAAACAAGCTTCCCACAGGCAGCTGGGCAGCCAGGAGCTACTGTCTCAAAGTGGCAGCAAGCGTCTTGTAAGGAACCTTGTGGCAAACAACTAGTTAGAGGGTAGAACAGGAGTAAGAGAGGGAGGCAAGGCAAGCAGAAAACATGGGGATGAACCAGCTTTCTAGTGCCTGTGAGGAGGAGGAGGGCTTTTTGTGTGCAAAAGATTCCTCAGACACAGCTTTCTAGGGCTGCCCACGTGGCCAGGGCAAATCCATGTGGGCCACGGCACTGCTGGAATTACCACCGGCGCGCCAGGGCTAGATGCACTGGGCTTGTGGGTGCGAGGGCCAGCGTGTAGCCCTGCAACCATCTCAGAGGCATGTTAGCAGGAGCATCAGTGCTGCGAGCTGCCTGGGTCGTCTCTTCCGGCAGGAAAAGGGCTTTTTGTACCACAGCTGAACTCGGAAAACCGTCTTTTTATAGAATCATGTTTGGGGCTTTAGAGACATTGAGGCAAATTCTCAGCTGCTGTAAATTAGTGCCGCTGCATGGTCTTGTTACACCAGCTGGGGTTAGACCCTGTCCTGGAGTTTATTTACAGAGATGGGCAGGATCCTCAAGAGCAATCGCGCTGCTGGAACAGGCACCAGTGTGATGAAAGGTGTGAGCAGAAACGTGCCACGGGCTCTGCTCTCTACTGGGACACACTCTGGTACGGGACAGCCATACCTATGGCTCTTCTCTGAACAGTTTGGTGCCTGCCTGTGCTGTTGTCAGAAAATACATTTGCAAAAACTGTCTGTTCCAGGGACTTCAGTGAGTGCAAACACTGCTTTTGTGCGTGCAGCCCACCTCTCACAGCGTGACATGCATGCGTGTGTGCTTGCAGCACAGGCTGTGCACATGCATGTCCAGTTCTCTGCACCCTGCCAGACAGGATCAGCAAAGCCTCACAGCTTTGGTACAGTTCTGCTGGAAAAAAAAAAAAAAGAAAAAGCATCAGAAATGCTCCAAGGGGGCTCTCTGTGATGTCTTGCTCCAGAACAAAGTTTCTTCAGTTTTGAACTCTTCAAAACATTATTTAGCTGAATATGTCACTCCTCCCGTGCTCCTCTCCTTCTCCTGCTGTGCAAACGTGTGCAAAATATTTTGGCCACTTTTACCATAAAAGCTTGCCCTCCATGCCCCATCCTCCCCCCATCAAAAGTCTAGACTCAGCAGAGTTGGAATGTGCCTTATTGATCTGTCAAACCATTTTATCTGGTCATTAAATTCACACGTACTGTTCTGAGATTAGCTAAATTGCTCTGCAAACTGTTAATGGGCAATTTCACAGACTCTGCTGTCCAAAGATAACGCGAAAAGTTCAGAAAACAGAGTTTAGGTAACTGATCTGTGACTGCTGAGAGCTTATAAAGCTTTCAAAATGGGCTGTGACTGAAGTAAATCGGTGATGAGGAGAGGGGACCAAGATCTCTCAGGGTATAGTCCTTACACCTACTCTGTTGATTATGTGTCACTCACGGCAATACCCTGGTATTATTTGCTTGACCTTTGTCCCTTGGCCAAAGGCAAGGGGTAGGCTGGGCAGGAACTGTCCCTTGCCTCCACGTGAAATTACTGAATAAAGGGGCATGAGGCGCTGCGGGGCTGAGCCAAATAACTTCACTTCCCGTGGTGAAGCCTGGAGGCGGAATTTCAGGGAGTGACTGACATTTCCAGCAGCTCTCGGGGACCTCTGGGGATCCCTGGAAGCAGAAGTGTGCCGAGCCATATGCTCCTCCAGGAAGTGGCCCAGGCCGTGGTTTGTTGAAGAGAGCAGCATTGTCCATTGTGGCTACCTATGCACTCGGCTGCGCTCAGAGACTGGCGGGAATGAAAACATCAAACCCAAGCGCTGGTGGGGAAAGAGATGCCCATTCTCATTTAAACATGAGCTTATAGTCTCTTTGGGAGAGCAGTACATGGATCTCTGAGCAATCCCCAGAGATGGAGCCTGGACAAGTGTGTTGCTGTCTATAGAGCAGGAACTACTGAAGATGGAGAGGAAATCCAGACTTCACGGGCTACAGATCCTGTGAGCTCTGCCAGGTCCGGATGACCATGGGGCAATGCATAGAGCCAGTGGGCTGAACCTCGTCTGAAGCATGCCTGTGCTGCAGCGCAAAGGTGTGACCCCAGCTCACGTGGGCGCAGGAAGGTTAGGTTTGAATATCTGATATTCACAGTAATGTGGGGTGCAGTGAGTGCCAGGCACCTACGAGTTTATGTAGGTTTCTGAGTGGGTTTTGCAGATGACTGGGACCCAGTGCTATCAGGGACAGCAGTGCCTGAGCTACCTAATTCAATTCCACCTGGGAGCAARCATTCAAAACACGGTGTGTCCTTTGGGTCGCAGTTCTAATACATCTCATTTATACTTGGGTGCTGCAGTGCCTGTGATGCTGATATCTTTTTCTGGGGTCAAATGGTTAGCAAACAGCCTAATTTATGACACAAACTCACAAAAATTTGCCAAGCCTATACTGAAGTCCAGGGTCACATAACTCTATCTACCCTGTTGTACTCCAAGGGAATCTGTTAGTCTCTAAGCGTCATTGCCTCTGGGGAGCTGCCAAAATATATTTCTTGGCAAACTGTGGATCTTCCCACCAAAGGTTCATTATCTTTTCTTAAGAATACAGGGAGGTAAAAATAAAAACAAAACAAAACAAAAAAAAACCCAGCACCAATTCCTTGGAAAACAGCCTTTATTCGGGGACTCACTCATCCTAAGACCATAATGTAGGACAAAGAAATAAAACCAGGAAGGATTTTTTTTCACCATCTTTTAGCATGATTTCATGTAATTTGTCTTCCAGTACTCTTTTATCCATCAGGAGTGACTCTGGAGAGTGGCTAAAGTTAACGAGGAGGTTGTCATAGTGTCAGGACATCTTCTACATTGTCCTGTTTTGTGTATCTTGTGCATGCTCCAGGGATCRATTTGACCTCTGGAATTGCCCCTGCAGTTCAAATGAGGAGGTACCATTGGCTATTGCTTCTTTTTCCCCCTTCCCTTTACAGTGCGAGGCCTGGCCCAATTCCAAAGATCGTCTGGTATTTTTACAGCAGAAACAGGACACTGGGGGTGTCTGTGAGTGCTACTGCTCGCTTCCTATGGCATGCAAAAGCTGTGGCTTTTTGCTTTGCTCCTGATCTCCAGCTTTTTACAGAGCCTTGGGGAATGTCTTGTGGACGTGGACTGAAGACCGGGTGCTCCAAAGGCCTGTCTGAAAAAAATGGCTATGTGTGGTTGTGGTGCACCAAACTTGTCCCAGGAGCCTTCTAATTCCAGTCTTGCTGTCTGGTGTGATCCCAGCATAATGGAGGCAACAGTGTTGCACCCAATAATTCTCAGCAGAAAACAAAACAAAACAATAATAAAAAAACCCCAAAACACTATTCTTTGCTTCTTTGCTTTAGCGACAATCACAGTTGCTAAATGGTGCCCACCCAGCATAGGAGCTGACAGTGAATGCTTGCTCACACTAAGTATTTTGTCCCTGTTCCTATTCACTAGGAGGAAGAGGAAGCTAACATTTGAACTAGAGGAAGAGAAATAGCGAGTGTTAGCAATCAGCCTCCCTCCCATTGCCTGGAGGATAGAGGGACCAGGAGAGCAAGGCAGGAGAATGAGCACCCCGAGCCTAGGGCAGAGTGCTGGGCAGTGCCCAATGTGAAGGGGCTGGCGGAGGTCTTTAGTCCTGACCACYCTGAACATTGCATGCGGGATCCCAGGCGGGGTGATTTACTGCCACATTCGTCTTTTGTGAAGCTACCAGGCCAGATGCTGAGGCCCTGCTTTCTTACTTGTCTGCAGAGCCTCTGGTGTCTGTGCTGGGTGCAGGAGCATGTGGCGGGTCGTGTAAACGGTGCTCCCACCAGGTCAGCTGTACTTCATCCACCTTCCTTGTACCTAGCTTTCCTCAGGAACTGACAGCTTAGAGACAGGGCAGGCTAATCCCTGCCAAGCACGGATCCAGTGAGGGCTATTTAGCGAAGCTGCTATATCCTCTCCTATCTCTCCTTTCCTGTGAAAACAGAGGCAATGTGAGCTGTCCSTGAGCCCTTTCCAGATGCTTTCTACATGCCCATCCCACACAGCTCTTTTCCACATCCATTCTCTCGYGTGTCCACTGGGGGCTTTCCCACCCAGGGCATGGGCAGCCCCCAGAGGAGCCATCTGAGATGGAGAAGCAGTATGTGGTAGTGTTGGGGCAGGAACTGGGAGTGACAAAATCCCCAGGAATTCAGAGTTAGGCGGCTGCAGCTCTGCTCTTAGCTCTCCATAGCAGGTGTCACTGGTTAGCTGGAACCTGCTATTTTTAGAACTGCTTCTTCATTTCCTGTGTTGTTTCAGATCCAGCCTAACACTGCCACTGAGAGATCAGACCACAGGCCAAGCCCTGCTGGTGAAAATCAGGAATTGTCCCCCGAACGGCCATGAATCAGGCAGCCCCTTCCAGCTAGCATCAGTCAATGACTTCTTGCTGCTATAGCAGCTGAGGGCCTTGTCCAGCAGATTGAAGGTAAACCCATAAGATGGGGAAAAATCTGACCATTTCTTYAGAGAGGCAGTTGAAACTGCAGCTAGAACTAAGTCCTACTGCCCAGGGTCTTGAGCAGATACAGAACTGAGTTCAGATACAGAACTGAGACCCTTGTCCTCAGCCATGTCTTGTTGGATGAGACTTGACTGAACCCAAGGGTCAAAGCCAGCTGAGTAACAAAATAGTAGAGTGTGCAGGGGAGAAAGGGAAACTTGGCCCACTGTTGTATGAACAGAGGACAGACAAGAAAAGAAAGGAAGAACTAAGCAAAAGGATGAATATCTGTTCTGCGATTTTTGCCCTGAGAGATTTTTGCTTGGCCGTAGCTGACGGCCTTCATGGTGGCCCACACCAGCTCCATTGGGGTTAGTGATATCAATGCTTCTGACCAGTTCTACTTAGGCTCAGCCTCGATGTGTGTGGTCCCAAGTGAGCAGGAAATAATGCACCCTCTCCTCTTTGAAGGCCTCTGCATTATCTCTCGTAGGATCACTGCCTGGAAAAAGCCCTCACAAAGCAAGGAGGCAAATGTCCCTGTGCTGCCAAGATGGTGATGAGACCACGGTACTTTTACTGAGTCTCTTTCTTAAGTGGTTGCAGATGCTGGAAAACAGTAGGATGCTCTCCTTGGGGAGCAGCCTACAGACATCCCACAAAGTAGCCCCTGGGAAGAGGAGTGGGAGGCAGGATGCAGCATAACCAGCCCTTGGTGCCAGCCCACTGCAMACCTAGACAAAAACACCGGCTATGTACTCTGGTTAACTCAACAGGAATGCTATTGTGTGCTCGCCTCTGATCCAGATCCAGTCTGGGAGAACTGGCAGGGCACAAATCTGGAATTAATAACTGTGGATCCCCCACTTTGGAAGACTGTATAACAGTGGTAGCTAGGGACCCTGAGAGCTTTAGGGAATTAGTATGTGATGGCTCTCTTCTCAGTAAAAGGATTAGCTGTAATTAAATGATGCTAGCTTTATTAATTAAGTGTCTCTCTTCAGTTGACCCTTTCACTACTTTTGGGCAGGATTTCCAAAAGTGCTCAGCATTACCATAACTCTACTCTCAGTGAAGATACTGTGGAGGAGTCTCAGAACCTTTAAGATGAGTAGAGACCTTCACTCTGAAACGTTCAGGGCTTATGATGGGATAAACAAGGTATCTAATGAAATGGGATGTCTGCAGTGGTACTCTCTCAGGCTCTAGTGTGCTCTCGCTYTAAATCATAGGTATGGAGCATAGCTATGCAGAAAAACCCTGGGAAACAGCAAGGTTGCTGTAGGGGAGATGGAGGTTCCTGTAGCTGGGGGCCTCCACAGGGATCCAGAGCTCTGGGAAGGGGCTTTAGGAGGGATGTGGCAGCTTCTGTATGTGCCACATGAAAAGCACACCAAACTACGTGTGACATTGAAGATCTCATCATACTTGGACCATGTCTCACTTCCAGTTTGCTTAATCCTACCCTGCTTTTCCTAAATGTCACCTGCCATCTCAGCTAACAGCATGGCCTTTCCTCACTTCCTGTCCCAAATCACTCCGGAGCATTGCTAAACCCTCATAAAGTGACACTGCAGTTTGTCCCAGAGATGTGGAGGACCTTTATTTCCCCCTATCATTTCTTCCACGGGCGAAAGGTCAAAGCTATCACTGCAGCACTTGGGGAGGAGGGACAGCTGGGAGCAGAGCCATTCCATCAGCACCGACGGCCCAGGGTGTCCGATGGGTCCCTATTGTCTCGGAGAGCTGCTGATTCCAGCCCAGAGACCTCGGCCACGGTGTGGCTTTCCCARCACAGCTGATACTCAAGATAAGTGGTTGTTATTTCAGGAAAGAGGAGGTGATTCCCGCTCCCAAGAAGGCTGACATTATGGGATGACTGGGAATGGTTCCTGGACTCAGAGCTGCCTTTCAGAATTACATCTGACTTATTCTCTGCCCTTGCTGGCATGTTGTGGTGCCCTGTTGAATTCACTACCTTTCAGGATCAAATCTTCTCACAAAGGCTGTGGAGAAAACATATCTGCCGCTTTTTTTTTAGACCCCTTCACAATACAGACACTTGATGAAACTGCCAGCTGCTGTGTGTAGAAAGTGGAAAGGAAATGGTGCCTCACGCAGGGTGCTGTCACTGTAACCTTTGGAATTTGGGGTGGCAGGGGCTGCTGCGGCTACACTTTTTTTTCAGGGACACCAGCACGACAAATGTAACAGCGTAATGCAGCCTCGGAGAGGCAAGTGAGTGCCAGCAGGGGATAGGGAGAAATTACCTCCCAAGCATAGCATGACTGACAGGGTGATTTGGGAGGTTATCTGTTTCTGAAGTATTCAGGCATCCTGTGGGAACAGGCAGCAACATGAAATGGTTTTGCATTATGTGTCAGTCAAAATCCGGGGGAGAGAGAGCAAGAATGATTTCTGAGCCTTTTTTTTTTCATCCTGATACAGATTTCCATCATGTATACAACTAGTCCTACGGAGTTACATTCTCTGATGATGTATGCCTGCATACTTTGGTTATAGCAGCTCAACATGCAGCTTTTTATTTGCCTGCTTCCTTTAGCAGAGTAGGGTTTATGTGTTCGAGTTTTTCTCTGTGCATTTGTTTCTCAAAGTGTCCATCTTCCCATGGTAGCCTTTGAGCCCATCAAATAATGTAGTTAAATGTGATGTAGCAGTAGAGATCAAGAAGGCATTACATTCCCACAAATTTTGTGGAAACTGCTATTTTTTTCAGATGGCACTCACACGACATTCTTTAAATCAGTACCTCCAGTAGAGGAAAAGCTGTAGGGTGATTCTAACCTTATCTATTCAGTTCTATCTGCTGGAAGGATGCAGTTAAAAACAGCTAAACAACCTGTGACTCAAGGTCAGCAAGGGCACTTGTTGCCTTGCGGCCTGTCAGGGGTGTTAGGATGAGTGTGTGTGTGTGTGTATGGAGGGGGAGTGGAAGCATTTCACAGGTGGGAAAGATCAAGGAGAAYGTGCTGGCAGGGGACAAGGGGTTACTGCAGTGGCCATCTATGGCCATAAGGCATACACGATGTGTAGSAAATTATAGTGTCAGCTCTGCTGCTCCCGGAGCAGATTGCTTTTTCTTGAGACCAAAGAGACAYTTGGACACTTGTACAGTGCCACAACTCGCAGCTACTCACAGAAGGTGTTTGTAATTGCTTTTGCTAACAAGCAAAGACAAAACCTGTTGGTTCTAGCCCCACTTTAAAAGGGCACCACAAGGAGCAGTTGGCAGGAGGAAGCCATGGAGCCTGCCCAAAGAATTTCCCGTGAAGATGTTTGGTGTGTGACAGGGTAACTGGGTGCTTAGAGGAACCGGCTGGCACGAACATGCGCTCTTTGGTGTGGCAGGAGGAGCAGCGTGGGGGACAGCCTGTGACGGGACGTGGCCAAAGCAGTGGTTGGCAGCATGGTGGGCTAGCAGTGATATGTCAGACTCCACAGGCACAATGTGATCCTGTTCTCTTGGTCATGGTGTTAGCTCTTTACTGAAGCGCATGGCACGAGGCCTTGCCAGGGTAAGCACAAGGATTTGYAGGTATACGGATAAAGACAGATAASTAATCTTGAGAATGAGTCCTTTGCTTCAGCATTGCAGACCTTATTGCTCCTCACTAGTCTCAATCTCTTCTGCTGCCATGGCAGGGCCCACTTCATTCATTGTGGCCTTGGAGAAAAGACAGATGTCGAAGTTTGATAGAAACTCCAAGTATGTGGTTGTATTTTGGCTGCATTCTTCTTTATTATTTACTGGCATTTTGGAACATAACAGCTGCTGGGTCTTTCATTTATTTATTTATTTAATTTTATTGGTCCTGTCAAGCAGTAAGATACTTTGAATTCTTTCATTTACATTGGCTCCAAAAACCTTTCAATTTGGTGTTCAGCTACCTTCATTAGATGTGAAAGAAGAAGGGGAGTTTTCTGCACAGGATGGCAGTGGAGCTGGCAGAAGTGACTTTCTTCAGGCCACTCAGGAGTGGACAGAGCTGACCTCCTTGGGACACTTCTGTTCTATCTATCAGGAAGGGAAGTTTTGCGTTGGAAGCTCAGTGTGATGGAGTGGTTTTAAATCATGCTCTTGCCCCACTCTCTGTTTCTCTTCATAGTACCCCACTCCTCATCTCWTATTTTATGGATTGAGAGATATTACTCAGGCCTCTTTTCAGTGTTCAGATAAGATGTTCCGACTTGGTCTTTTTGCAGTAGGTTTTTCAAATGTTCCCTCATCTCATGTCTCATGCAATTCATGGTATTCACATAAAGGATCCATTAACCTTGARGACAGGTTATGTCCTGCCAATCTGCTTTTGTTTTAGGTTTTATGTGGAAGAGGACTGTATTGTCAGCCCCTTAATTGTCACAAAGTTAATGGCTTTGGATCTAGAGGCCATAAGCT
Organism: Nothoprocta perdicaria; assembly: GCF_003342845.1. NCBI lineage: Eukaryota > Metazoa > Chordata > Aves > Tinamiformes > Tinamidae > Nothoprocta > Nothoprocta perdicaria. The sequence goes on from NW_020456298.1 coordinate 1,434,023, forward strand.
TAAATTTCTGGGAATGGGATTTACTGCAGACTTATCACATGAGGATACTGTGACAATCTGGTTGAGACGTAAGAAGAGCAATCCTATTAGCTTGAATTGTCAATAGGGATCAAAGCTCCCTTCCATCTTACACAAATGCCTTGGAAGCRAACTGATCACTGTCCAGGTCTATCAGACCATGAAACTGGATTAGCAAACTGGTGCCTCTGTGGCCAAATGATAGAGCAGCTGAAGGGCTGACGTAAATACACGGAGAGAGAGGGAGGTAAGGGAAGTTATGTAAATGTGTGGTAAATAACTCACTTTGTAGAATATAATTAGATAAGACTGAAGGTGCATTAGCATGAACAGCTGAATGCAAACTCTGTCTCCAGTGTAGCAAAGGACGCTTTCAGTGTCATGGCCAGGAGAACCTCCTCTGTGGATGAATAATACCTGCAAAATTACTTTCGCAGATATAAACCTGTGTACAGAGCTAGGTCCTATTGCTTACTGCACAATCTTCAGACATGCAAGCAGCAGCATGTAAACATTTTTCTGTGAGGTATTGCCTTATGCACAGCTGGCTTTTCTACAGAGTTTTAAAAATCTGCAAAAAATAAGGATCAGCTCCARTGACTGACAGGTTACATATTGGTGCCAGCCATATTGCTAATATAACTCCATAGTGATCTGAACTATGGCCTATGGAAATAGGAACTTATGGTGCTTGGTGCTATACAAACAAAATAAACCATGGACTCTGCACTGAAAAATGTTCCAGTTTAATCCTGTGCCCCTGAAGGATGCTCCAAGCCTATAGCTGGCTGTAATTTGCATGGAAACAATAATAACTTGCATCTTCATCTAGAGGATCAGGTATCTAGTATCCATCTTCCCTAACCCTGGATTTGTACTGATTTACAAGAAAACAAAACAAAACAAAAACTACTGCAATACTTTCTGTATATTAAGTGTACGGTAAGGAGTCAGAGACCTTTATACCCTCTCAGATGAAAAGGCTGGGACAAGCTCTTCTGCTGGCCCCTTCCCTACCTGTATTGCAATTTGCAGCCTAGATTTGCAGGCTTAACCAGGAGGTCAGGAACTGAACAGACTTGGACACTCCACTAACTCTCCTGTTGTTTTCTTTATGGATCAGCTTAAGTCTAGAAACGTGGCCAGTGTAATGAAATAATTTAGACCATTAATATAATTGGCATAACTGTTTGAGTTGACAAGTCATATTTGGGTAGTTAGGTATAATTACCCAGGAAGTATGAAACTCATTTTGGGGTACATACTCTGTGGTTAAGATTATAAGTCTTATTGGCAAGTAGAATATTTCTGGTGAATATGAGTAAGTGGTATACAAATTGCCCCTGTACAGAGTATTCAAAAGAGGTTCATACTTGGTTCTGCAAGACAGCATTTTGCCTTGTGCTCCATATTATTACTTTTTATACTATAGTCTGCAGTTTTTGATAAAAAGTACCTGTTCTGGTTATTCTTTCAGATATGCTTTCTTTATATTGAACTGAAGAGGACGCTGAAATTTGCTTCACAGGACAGGATGGTTGAGGTTGGCAGGGACCTCTAGAGATCCTCTAGTCCAACCCCCTGCTCCAGCAGGGACACCCAGAGCCACGGGGCACAGGGCGGCGTCCAGGCGGGTTTGGAAGATCTCCAGAGAAGGAGACTCCACAGCCTCCCTGGGCAGACTGTGCCAGGGCTCTGGCACCCTCACCAGAAAGAAGTTTTTCCTTAAGTTTCTGTGGAACTTTTGGTGCTTCGGTTTGTGGTACTTTCATTCTAGTCCTATCACTGTCCACCATTGAAAAGAGGTATTTATACACGCTGATCAGGTCCCCCCTCAGCCTCCTCTTCTCCAAGCTGAACAGGCCCAGCTCCCTCAGCCTTTGCTCACAGGGCAGATGTTCCAGGCCCCAGATCATCCTCGTAGCCCTGYGCTGGACTCTCTCCAACAGCTCCACATCCCTCTTGTATTCTTTTGATGTTTCTTACTGAGCTTCAAGAACATGAGCTCTTTGATAAATACAAAAACAGGAGAGGTACACTGAGAAAASAATACATAAAAGTTAAAAATCAAGAGAACCATATGTAGAATTACTTGTCTATATTATCTATAGACCAACCACTATCACCACAGTATTTGTTGATGACATYTTATATTACAAGCTCCTAGAGAGTATTAGTAAGATTTTTGCAACACTGTGTTTGCTTTTATTTCTTCTTTTATTTCCTTCTTGTTAGTTTTGATTTGTTTCTGATCTCATCTTGACTTGAGTAAGCCTTATTCATAGATTTGGCAGCAGTTGCTGCCCTCAAAATTTGTGAAATTCACACTGTAATCTCAGTCTAGATTTGTCACTAAAGATTTCACCTTCAAAAGGATCTGAACTGGAGCCCAAAATCCAAATACTCCATTACTCTGCATAAATTCAGGTTCTAGTTCTAATGTTAATCCAAATATGCATTTCAGGACTTGTCTGACAACAAGAAAAAACAGCAACAGTAAATGGTAGTTGAAACAGCGGGAACGACAATAACATGAAAACAAAAAAGCAATAAGAGCAATTGTACACGTGCATTATAACTCCTGTTCTCCTAAAGAATGTTTTTATGAGTGCTTTTTAAATGCTACCTACAGAGATCTTTCATCTACGGCTGTAGTGCATGTGCTTTTGGTGGGCAGCACAACAACACCAGGATTTCCAGCACAATTTCTTGGAGGAGAAATGAAAAACAGCAGCTGACAGAGTCACAACTGAGACACCGGGGAACACTAAGTCAAAGTATAATTCACCCCTCTAGAATTTGKTCAGGACATCCAGGTTAACACTTCATCTAGTTAGTGGGCTCCATACTAAATGGTTGAACAGAGAGTTTACTTTGTTTAAAAGTCAAATAATTTACTGAGCCCTTTTCATATGTGGACTGTACAAGGAGGTCATCTGCCTGTTTAGCATCTGGTAGCAGACCTTTGGTGATTTACCTGCTTGCTGGTGACTGTAGATAGCCAAGTGATGGATGACTTTGCTAGGAAGCTCTTTCTTTTAACTCATACAAGTCCACAAGAAGCCTGATAAATATGCTCTGTGTATATATTAGAGAWTCTGTCTGCAGCTTGGGCAGATTGACAAAGCACCCATGGGAATGGGACTCTGATGGCTTATACGTGCTTTGGGTATGTCTCTATATCGTAAGGTCATTCATTATTCTCACTTAAAAAAAAAATTAAAAATCCATTTTAGTTTGTTCCTCATTTCACCTTCCAAAGCAAATCTTGGATTTGTTTATGGCCCAGGTGGGGAAAGGCCRCGTTTACTCTAATTGCGTTGATGCCTGACACAGGGGATTGCAGGAAAGCCAACAGAATTATGGAAATGGCACACTCAATAGATGGCCTTAAGGAGGGTCATGAAAATTGATTGGGAGCTAACTCTTCCCTYAGCCTAAGGAACTGTGTACAAGGGGTTGCCTGCATCTCCCTGYCCATACCTCCCCGGCTTCCTACAGCTAATATTGTTTTACATGCAGCCAAACCACAGTGTTTCTGCTGGTTTGGTAGAGCTGACCTTGCTCTGTTAGAGAGGCATTTCTTACATCAGCATATCTGTATCCTGAGAGACTTGCACTCCTTTGTGTTTCCCGACTAAACCTAGCTTTTGCTCTTGCTGGCAGCAGCAAGAGCGTGTGGTTAGGGAACAGCAAGGTGAGCTGTGTGCTGCCTTCGGCCTCRTCAGCAAACCTCTCCATCCGTGGTGGCTTGGATCAGCTGCCAGCAGCCAGGGAGGCAGGCAGGCCATAGCACTGCTTGATTTACTCCCTCTCCACAGGTAGAAACAGAGCGGGTGGCAGCCAGAAAACCCATTTTCTCGCTTGTAAGCAAAGCAAACTTTTGCATCAGTTTCAGCCTGGGCTTGGCAGGGAACGCTCGCCCGCGTCCCTGCTCGGATGGCTCCGGAGCAGTGCACAGGGAGGGAGTGTCAAAGGTGCAAGGGCAGCGGTGCACAGCTCTCTACCCCTCCTTATGCCCCTTGGTTGCCTCAGCTCACCGGGGGATTCCCTGCTCTGCTCTGCTCTGCTGATTTACCATCCCGGTGAGCATCGTGGGGAGCACGATCCCTGCTGAACGTTGCAATGAGGCCAACGGCGCTGGAGGAGGATCGTGTTTGCAATCAGGACTTTTCCTTTGCAAACAGTGAATCATGCTGTTGTGCAAGCAGGACAGAGCGATGAATGACTCACTGTTGGCAGCGCACGCAGCCCTACCAGTGGGCTYTGTTCAGCGGGACGGGGAGGGCGGCTCGTGCTTGATATCATCTCTGTGCTCCCAGCTCCCAGCACGCTGATGAGCATCGCACACTGGGGCCTGTATTGATCTGCCGTTTGCTTTTCCTCAAGGCCCTGCACAAAAGTCACCCGGATTGCTGGAAGTCCCGTTATTCAGCAACACCAAGATGTTGCTTTGGGGATTTTTTAAAAGCAGCTCGCTTGCTTGGCCATGTTGTTCTCAGCTTGCACAGATCTTTATTCCTTTCTATTTTTTTTGTTTTTATTTGTATTGCTCTGGAGCAATAAAGTGCAATGCTTCTTTAGTAATAGACAGAAACAGAATGCCTGAAAACTGAAAAAAAATATACAATTACATATGGACCACTGTGCCASTGGTTAAAAGTCAACCCTTGCTGACTGTGACTGTGGTAGGAGACTTTTGATGCAGGTGACTAGGATGTTGGAGCAGAGGGTCCTTGTTGTCCTGGGATACTCAGTGTGGAGGGTGGCATTAGAGGAGGTCTTCRTTCTGATCTGATAAGATAAATATCCCAACTGCCTAAACCACCACTGCAGCCACTTTTTATTGACACTGTTAGCAGAGGGGCTGCAAYCCCAGGAAGCTTATAGATTGATATGTCCTCTCAGGATGAAAGAAGGTGTTTGCAGATCGCTGGTAAGACATGAAGAAGGTTGACCTGCCCTGCCAACCATCAGTGATTAAACAGGTCAGCCACCGATTGCTACGGCTGGCTCTGTAACAACCAGGTCCAAAGCCCACCAAAAGGCTCCCACTGGCCACAGATCRGGCTGTGAATAAACACTATATCAACTCAGAAAGCCTGAGCAGAATTTAAAAGATGTGAGATAGCAGCTGCTCCTAGGAACAAACAGCCCTATTGCACTCACAGGCATCTCCTGCACTACTAGGAGTCAGAACTTRTATCAAAGATGGTCTGCTTCAAAGAAGGAGGGGTTCGTACCACAAAGGYAGAGTTGTGGTTGCAAATGAGGCTCCTGGGATGTAACAGTCCTGCATCCTCTTTAAATCACTGTGATTAGTTTAAGAGGGACAGGTACTGTTTTTCAATAAATAAGGTGGCTATGTTGATGTTGAGGGAAGACATATGCATCCACGTTCTGAAGCAGTATTTCTGCCAGTGAATCCATCCCATGTCATAGTGTGAGTAAAGAATAAAGTAAAGCTAAGGCTGAGCGAATGTGATTTCGAAATAGATTGAGAAAGAGAATATGGAAATTGAATCAAGCCAAAAAAAAGTTCTGAATCCCCACCCAATCGTGCCACAGAAGAAACTTGCCATTTACCATAAATCAAAATGCCTGTTTAAAACCCTTTTTATAGTCCCTGCAGAGCATTCTCCTAGGGTCCAAGACGACTGTTGATATCCAAGAATACATTGCACTGAAGCATCACAAGTCTTGGAAAATCCTGTCAAATTTTATGGAAAATGATAACATTCCTGCAAGCTTAATGTTTTTAGGAGTGGTACACCCACCATTGAAACGTATGGATGGTGCCTGCAACTTTGCAGAAGAGAGAAAACCACTAACATTTCTGTGGTGTTAGCCAGGGCAAACTTTCTTTCATCCCATCAGCCGTGCTCCAATATGCACTCCTAATACAGTCCTAGAAATGCTCTGGGCTTTTTCAGAAATATACTGGCTCTAGCTCTAGTCTGCCCAGCTTTCCTGAAAGGCTTTCAGGCTATATCATCAGTCTAGACCACAGCTTAATCCCCATTCTTATATTTTTCCTTGAAAAAATACCCAACCCTGCAATCAGTTGGGGGGAAGAAAGTGGTAAAATAAYGAGCTTGCCTAAACCTGCACCCCGTGCAGAGGTCTCTGCCCAAAGCACGGGGCTGGGGTGCTCCCTGTGGGAGCACAAAGCTCTGGAAGGAGAGCGCTGGCGCGGAGCGGCTGCAGGAGGAGGTGAGTGTGGGTGTGAAGGCAGGCAGCTCTGTGAGGAAAAGCGGAGCCAGGGCAGGGAGACAGCGGCGAGCCCAGCAAGCACAGTGTGTGGCCTTGGGAAAAGCCCGGAGAGACGGGGCTTTGGGTGGGGGTCTGGCCAAAACGGACGGCGCGCTGGGAACAGAGAAACCCTCCGCTGTTGCTTGATTCCTGCTGTGCCACGCTGGAGTTTGTCCCTCCTCCGTGAACAAAGCCGTTTCCAGAAAATACCTAACTCCTGCACTGCCTTTTCTCCTTCATTGGAACAACATTCCAGACCCTGGATTTTAGATAGCGCCTGGGTATGGAAGAGCAACGGCAGGATCTGGTGTGTGGATAGACCACACAGCAATGCACATGTGCATAAACACACACGTACCCCAAAAGAGGCATATTTAACAGGGTCTGCACGCTGTGTGTGTGAGAGACAGAGAGGAGAAAGGGCAGTGTCTGGTAGGATTCATGAGACTCCCTTCTTGAACTGGTTTCTCTTGTGGAGAAGTTTGAGCAGGAGTTTTCCCAGTTTCAACTCAACAAGGGACTTTGCCTTGTGATGCTGTCTCCTTTTCTTCTGTGCATGCACTTTTAATGGGGAAGTGCTTGCGTTTCTTTAAGCAGTTTGGCAGTGGTTTACCACTCGCTTCCTTAATCCAGGTACCTTGTTATCTTAATTAAAAGCCAAAAGCAGCTTTGATCTGCTACAACTTCATTGCATAACCAGTCTCATTATACTATTGTTTAAGCTCAGTTAGCTTTTCATGATGAAAAGGATTTGTATTTCACACTGGGCAGGAAGTCCTATTTAAATGTTTCCTGGTTTTCATCTCCTTAGAGGGAATTAAGTCATGTTCCCGCTTCACAAAATACATGGCCGACAGATTACTGAGTCCCTGGATTTGCCACACCATGGACCAACTGGAGGATGCAGCTGAACACAAGGAGTCTGAAGTTGCTCCATTATCATGCAAAAACAAAAAAGGGCTGTGGAGGTATCTCAGGGCTGGTTTTTGACTGCATTTTATTGCAAGTCTCACTGACTGCCCACTCTGGCCTCTCACCTCAGCTGGAGGCGAATGCGAATAACCATTTTTCCCTTCTCACCTCCCTCCCTCCCTCCTCTGCACTAGGAACGCCAGCAGCACTGCTGGAGAACGACTCCAACACCGGCTGTTTTCTCCAGGAGGATGCAAACCATGTGGCCATTGCTCATGGTGACATCRGAAAAAGCTTACTAGGTTTCAAGTGGGATTTTGGACAGTTTTGGAACAATTCTCTTCACTCTGCTCTCTAAACACACTCCTGGCTGTATCCCAGAGTTTATGCTTAATTTAAGATGGGACCTGGGTAGATTTAGTTGTTATGCAGTAAATGCACTCCCAGCATGGCAAAGTCCATTGCGGCAAATAGGACTAACTTTCTCACCAGGTATACCGTACAAATCTAGGAGCCAGGCRCCACATAAAGCACAAGCTACTTGTGTTGTAGAAAGAGTAGAATTGCTTCAAATCTCTTTCTTCYTTGCCTTTGGAGCAGCTTTTGTGGCTCCGATGGCTCTGGTTTCCGCTCCCTGCTTACTTGGAGCTTTTAGCATTTAAGGGGTGACCTGGGCACCCCCAGCGCAGTGGGTATGGCAGCTCAGCCCTTAAGGTCTTCGTTCTCATCTTACCACTCAAAGGAGGCAGTGAAGAAAAAGGTGACAYGTTTTCCCCACCCGTTGGCCTACATAAAAGCCGAGTTGCCTGCTTAAACTGTTTCAGAGTGGCCGAAGTTTGTAGTGATTGTCAGTGAGTTAATCCTCTGTGTCTCCATTGATTGATGTCACTGGAATTAAYAGGAAGCCAGAGAGGAACAATGGGTAAAATCTAGTCAATAAAAATGAAAGACAAATAAATATAGACTTTGAGTATTACAATTTTAAAGGTTTTGTTTCTTTAACGCCCTCCCCTGATCAGTATGTGATAGTCTTTGCCTGCTGTCTCTCTCTTCTCTTTCATCCCATTAGTGGCATGGCCCTCACAACTTTCCACAAAAGGACTTGTTTTTTTTTTTTTTTCTTTTCTCATACATAGATTTTCTTCTCTCTTTCTTCCATAAAATATCTCCCATTTTCATGTCCTTTCAAATGTAGTCAGTGTGTCAGCACTCCCACAAGCAGCTCTGGTATGTCGGTGCCCCTGGAGATGCTCTGGAATACACTACAAGCCTGCTGAGACGTATTAGCATATGGCTAGTGGATCAGCCGCTTTAGTGGATCAGCAAAATCCAAGCTCTTCTCCAGCTGAGAGCCCCGCGGTCCAGGCTATTTGGCATCAGAGTAATTATGGGGAGCTACCAGGGACAACGCAGTGCCTGGGGTGACCAGGACCCGAGTCCGAGTCATTCACAGGTCTCCTCTTGTTTTTCACCTTCATTCTAGCTGTYTGTCCGGCTCGCTAGCTCTCCATAGGGAGTCCATGGAAGGTCCAAGGCCTCAGGCAATTGCCCTAATTGCTTATCCTTGTAACCAGCCGTAAGCACAATTCAGAGGAGAGTTTGGCTTCCAGGGCTAAATATTTGTCTCCTGTCTCTCTCTCCTGGGAAAACTTGTGTGGAAGCAGGTTTCCATACTCAGCCAGGCTGTGCTCTGCGCTCATCTTCTTCACTGACCTGGGACTGTGCATCCTTCCCCAGGGAAGAAAATTAGGGAGAATGTGCACCTTCCTGGCTCTTGTCCTGGGCTGCAGCCTGAGTATGACTGGGGGGGGGTTGTTCAGAAGGGCTGTAAGGTTTCAGCATAGCCAAAACTGTCTAAAGGGCCCTCTCTGTGACGAATGCAGATGATGTGACTTGCAAGAATTAATCTCTTGGGAGCAGGGCAGTCCAGCATTCCTGTAAGACTGAACTTTCAGCTAAACAGGAAAACCCAGAGCATATATAGAGCAATTATGTCTGTCTGTAGGGCCTACACAAATGCTGTGGGCCAGCTGGACAAGGCTGCATGCAAATAACAGATCTATAGTTATCTACCTGGCTCACAGACTCAGACAAGTAACTGCACGTACATGTTCATATGTACACAGCAGAGCGAGTCCAAGCCAAACACGAATTATTCCACCGATTCCAATGGGACAAGATATGTTTGCGCAGTTTCAGAGGCCAGTCTGAAAACTTGGAAAGAACATTTTCCAGGCATTTGACCAGTTTCTGGATGATCTGAAAAACAGTATCTTTTACAGAGAATTATATAGCTATATGAGCACTCACACATGCATATGTGTGTATATATAKAGATTTATTTATTTATGTGTATGACTTGATAGCTTTTTGCTTGATTTTGTGGTCATTAAATATAACCTGGAATGTAAGGATTAAGGAAAGTTAACTTGCATTTTTAGAGAACATTATTTGGGTCACAAACTGAAATAGGAGGGATCTGGGGGGAGAGGAGGACGTGGTTTGGTTCCTACACATACTTAGTGTCAGCAGTCTTTGGTTCTACTTAAATGTAAAGGAAATATGTTAGCAAGGAGGGAAGTGCCAAGCATTTTTGAAGTCTATTATTAACATATAACAAAAATCAGACAGAAGTTTGTTTTGTGATCCATTGAAAGACCCGTGTATTTTGAACCGCTGTTGGCATGAAAAGGTGATTTCTCCCATATGGTTGGGGTAGCTCCGTTGCGCCAAGGTCGCTGATGTGATGGCTCCCGCTTACCGTGTTTGTTTTCCTGTGGGATGGCAAATTGCCCAGTTCCCGGCGGCAGCTGGGCGCGAGGCGCTGCGGGCAGCAGCCGCGGCGTGGCCACCTGGGTGGCGATCGCGGCACCGCGGTGCTGCTGCCTTGCAGCACTTCCACCTTGGAGCCTTCAGCACGGGCCTGGAGCCTTCCTGACCGCAGGGCTGCGGCAGCTTGGCATCAGCGCACGCATGCCTGGGCTGGATGTCCTCTGCGGTGTGGGTTTCTTCTGCACCCTACGCTRGTGAGCCGGTGCTCTCGTCTAGAGACTTGGCTAATGGAAAGAGTCGGGATCCTTTGAAGCGAGGCTGATCTACGCCAGCGAGGAACCTCCCCTCCCAAGGTCATGCAGGGCTAGTCCACCCAGTGAAATGTCCACGCGCAGGCATGGTTTGCCTTTCTCTCCTCACACACGCTTATCAAGGAAACCAGGATGTGGCAGTAGCATGATCGCGTGTTGGGAACACCACAGGGTGAAATCAAGGCTTCTGGAGACGGTTCCTCAAAAGGAAGAGCTGAAAGAGCTTGTGTGCTCCCTTCCAGATGCTTTTATCTCTGACTTACAGTGAGAAAATGTRAGATACTGTCGGAAAGAATCCTTCTTTTTTTCCATGCTTTATTTGATTGTTTTTTTTCTGTGTAAATGGGGTTAGGTTAAAGGTCTAGATAGCAGAAGTCTCCACCTTTTCTTCTTGCACAAATACACAGAGAGGGTAAATACGTCTCCTCATGCATCCTGCTATTTACATGTTAGTGCTACCTCAGTAAGCTTGACTCAAAAGCTGAGATATTACAAAAYTGATTGTAGGAAGAAAGCAAGGCTTAATGGATTGACCGGGGACTTACAGGTCAGGGGTTGAACTCCAGCTGGGCTTAGTTGTCGCTGACATTCGTCACCATCTCACACAGTTATTGGGAGGCCTAAAAGCCCCATGGGCAAGGCAATGCCTGGGGCTGGGGCAGCTCCTGTGTGGGATGCTGAGCCYGGGGGAAACTCTGCTCCCTAAAACTGGCATGGCACAGCTGGAACCGACACAGCTGAATGTCATCAAACTTGCGTCATTTGAGCTCAAGTGGTAAATATGGGAAGGGCGGAGCTATAATCATGAAAAAGAAAGAACAATACAATATAATAGGATATTAATTTAGAGAATTCAGTAAAAATATTTAGTGATCTTAAATCAATAACATACAGGGTAGAGTGCCTTCTTTTTTCCTCGCAATTTCTTATTTATTTCCCTCTTTTTCTTCCTTCTGCTCCATCTGGCAAAGTAGGAAAAGAGAAGAGTGAGACAAGGAGAAAAAGAAGGCAGAAAGAATCCCAAATCAAATTTTCTGAAAGGCAGAGACTACACACACAAAAAAAAAAAGGCTAGGAAGGGGGGAAATTACTCAGAAATTCATGTTTTAAAATGAGAGCCATTTGTTATGAAAAAAAAAAATGGCAAGGAAAAGCATCTTGAACAAATAGTTGTAGCCACAAAATGAGATAGCAAAGCTGTGGTGGTTTGGCTTTGCTTAGTGCCTCTGGCACCCAGAAGCACATTCTGGGGAAGAAAAAAAGGAATGCTAGGACTACAGATAATTCAACTTCCTTTAGGAAGACAGARTTGGTGGGTGGATAGGCACCAGATTAACATACAGGTCCATCTTTCGTACGTGCACTGAAGGCTTTTGGTGTGCCCTTGGCAAGACTACCCAAATTCATAGGGTATCGCTCGTGCAGCACCACTTGCAGTATCACATAAGGACTGATCKTCAGGCAGTGTTTGGAGGTGAGTGATGGGTACGTCTGTGACCCCTCTCCGGGGCGGTGGCACAAGTAGTGCTGTGAGGCAGCAGAACTCGGAGAGGGATTGGAGCACGGGACTTCCTCCAGCGAGGATGACGGATAGCCTCCTCCAGCCACCACTAGCAGTCCGWCTGTCCCAGCACGCGACGGAGTCGTTGGCAGTCCGTCCTACTGTGAGCAAACTGCCCGTTCATTATGGTGCCTAAAGCATCCTCTGAAAGGTAGAGCAAGCTAATCTGAAGCATTGAGATCTCATTTTCTGCAGCATTAGTGCTATGATGAATATCTAATCTCTGCTGGCATGATGTTTTCCACATAAGACAATACAGTGTGTTAAGAGGGGGTTGTCAGAGCCCTTCAGAACTGTATGCAGTGATCAGGAAATCTTGTCCCTTTGCTCATCTCCTCACCAGCTGTCTCTGTTTATGGGAGGTCACCTCTTTTCGTCCAGCTGGCAGACCAGGAATGCTGTAGCAGGTATATACTGAGGAAGCGAGCAAAGACTTTTTCTTCAGAATTGTCTGCAGAGTTATTGGGAGCGAGCAGTTCCTTGAAAGCAAGGCGAGAGGCTTGTGTTAGAGTAGCCACTCCCAGAACAGCTGCTCCGCTCTGTTGGATTTATAATAGCCACTTTCACCAGTGCCAGGAAAATGCTGCACCTCTAATGAGTCATTTTTCCACAGCTGTGAATAGGTTAGGATGAACTTCAGATATGTGTACATTTTTTTTTTTTTTTTGAGATATGGCAACCACAGCAAAGATTTGAACCTCTCCACTTTTGCCCTGTAGGAGTGGCCATGCACATCTTTCTTGGACTGCTACACCTGAAGCTTTCTGTGTTCTGCCCAGGACAGGCTACAGGGTGTTCTCTGGATGGGTGCTGGCTTTGGGTTACCTGTCTCTGCATGTCTCCACACCCAGATTCAGTGCTGCCGTAAGGAAAAGCAGTGCTGCAGACACGAGGCAGGGACACTGGGCAGCTCCAGGCAGAGATAACCTGGAGTGTTACATGTGAGGCTAAGGACAAGTTTGCTGTGTGTGCCAAAGCCTTCTTGCTCTTCTTCTTTCTACCTAAAGTCTCCTCTGTATACATATACCTGGGCTTTCTGTGGCCCCAGCTCTCCCTCTGCCTCCACATGCCCTAATGCCTTTCCCTACATGCTTCCTTCATTTGTTGTTCTCTTCCCCATAMCACAGTCTTCCAAAGCTACCACCCCACTTTTTCCATCTCTGCCTTTCTCTCTTTATAACCTATTTTTCCTCTCTCTCTTTTCTCATTTTTCTTTTCTTTCTCTTCCAAAATTTCAAACAACTTTGGAGAAGATGGGCATTGTCTGCGTTGCGTTCAAGGCCATCATCACCCAGTAGTGATGGGGCTGAGTGTACCTGATTGCTCTTCTGTCTCTGTTATACCCATTGCACTTTGCTAATTTTCACCAAAATCAGTGGGAGAATAGAACATTCCCTGAAATTTTTGAATGTTTTTGATGTGGTTCTTGTGACTGTGCTTCATCTCTTGGGCTTAGGGAGTCTCCTCTGGATGGAGCTCCCTGGGATYTGCTGGTCACTGGGGTCATGCTTAGCCTGGCTTGCAATGCTCAGTGTTAGAAGGGAAGGAGAAAGACATCACCGGCACCTCCCTTTTTTTGCCCCGGTTACCCATCCTTCAAGACCTATCTTTCTGATCTGTACATTCCTGGGAGGATACTCAGCTGAAAAATTACACCCGGGTGCGATGTGTGCTGCACTTTGGAGTATGGGAGAATCCCGTTTGCTTATATGCTTATAGAGCGTACCCGTTTCCCTCTGACAGCAGCTGGAGGCCGGTGGAGCAGAGGGGCACGTGCTGTGCTCTCGCACTGCMACCAACCTTGGCCAGCGCCAGGCTCTGCCACTGCCTCAAGAGAAGGATGTTCTGCGCGCGCAGGAGTGCGAGTCCTCAGTGCGACTGTAACCACGCCACGCTGCTCTTCACTGCYGTGTCATAATCACAACGCTCCTTTCATGTAGTTGAAGTGAATGACTTCTGGGCTAAAAATAAGGGGATCTTGCTGTTTCCAGGACAACCACTACCCCGACGGCTTATCTTGGTGCCTCTCCTCTGTCAAAAGGATGTTGTAAAAAGAGCTAAACATGAATATTAAAAACGAAGCATGCACACAATAAAGCATTCCATGGGAAGAGCCTCATGTTTTAATTTCATACATTATGCTAATAGGACAGTTGCCTCTTGGAGAGGTGCTTAATTCAAAGGCTGCACAATGTGGGATCGSTCTGCAAGCAAGCTGGAGTGTAATGTGTCCTTTTTTTGTTGTTTTTGTTCATCTCTTTCTGGTGGCTGGAGGGGCTCAGTAGGCAGCACTTTATGCCTTTAGGACAGAAATCTGTAAATTGCAATCTTGTGTGGGAACTTGCACATGTGCCCTGAGCCCACGCAGCAGGATGGAGGCAGGAGGACAGAGAGCTGCTGCTGCCCGCAGGTGACTCTCCCAGAGCGGGAAGGAGCCTCTTTGCCTTTGTGAAGGTGGGAGCGCTGGGTGCCTCTGTTTACCAAACTTCAGCCATGACATTGGCCACGCGTGCTGCTCTTTCTGGCCAGAGGGGAGATGGACTCCTCATGTAGAGGGGCCAGGRAGAAAAAGGGAGACTTTCAAACATTGTCAAATATGTTTTATTAACAGATTCCATATTCCTCCAGCTTTTTACTCCTACTTCTCTCCTTTTGTTTCCTTCCCATCTCCAACAAAGAAAAAAACTTATAATAAAAGCAATCAAAAGAAGTCTTAGCAAATGAAACAGATAAAATCTAGCATCTTTGAGTGGACAAAAKGGAGGTGATCATTTAACCAGTATGATTGGTTTTCCTGGTCAGATTGAGCTGAAGCTAGATGCTAGACAGTAGTGTTCTTGCACACACTGGTTAGACCCACGTCCAGCCCATATGTGTTGAGTGAACCTATTAATTCACTACAAATCAATCCCTGACCCCACAACTGCCAAGCAACTGTTAGTGTTAATGATGCAAGTACAACGAGGTGTTGTGCAAAGGCAGCAGCCTCACCAAAAGCAATGCCACTTCATCCAATGCACATTGACTGAAAGGTGATTACAAAAGAACTTCATGAGTTTAAAAATCATCACATTTATTTCTATCCCTGCTGCTATTCTTTAACAAAACTATTTAATGGAAGACATGTTTATGGCAATTACTGGCATGACTGCTGTGACTAAGACCATCAGATGTCATAAACTGTCTATGTTTCATCATCTAGAAATTAATTTCAGTCAGATGATGATTTGGCCTTTTGGTAGGAGAGCTTCTAAAAGCCATCAGTTGTCTATGAGATATGACAGCAAATGAAACTGTTCAACCATTATGCACTGAACCTAGAATTTTCTAAGGTGACTGACTTGGCTGCAGAAGAACTGCCAAGTTGCTTTGCTATGTCATTGTTCCCCCAAATAAAAGTGATTCTGATTCCCTGTGTGTTTTCCTTGTGAAAATAATACAGAAGTATTTGCACCCCTTTAGTCTGAAAAATTGGACTGGCAATCTCATATAAACAACGCAAAGAGYGTCTCTTAATATATTTCAGCACTTGTATTTCTATTCCCGGCCAGAACTCAAAAAAAAAMCCCCAAGAACATGAAAATAACATTAACTGGATGCTTTAAAATCTCAGAAATAGCTCTGTTGTGGTGGTGTTTGGAGGATAAAATTCCAGGGAGGTGCAAAGTCCTCTGGAGGTAATGCATATCTCACCTCACTGAAAATATCTTATCTTGGCAGGCTGTGTCATGTCAGAGTAAATAATGCTAAAGTGCAATGAAGAATCTGGAGATGGGATCTGTCTTCGATATGGAAGATCTATATCGCACCACTATTTCCACTTATCTGCATTACTGTATTAACGGATAATTCCACCCAAAGCAGTTGCTTCAGAAGTGCATGGCTGCAGGCCCTGCAAGAGGTAGTTCCTGGAAAAGGGGAGCTGGAGCAGCTACGAGAAAGGGCCTGGGAGAAGCTTAACCCCACTCACCCCACAGGCCTATTCAAGTGGCTTTAGGTGAGAAGATGTTGATATATCATGGGCCAGGGGACGATAAGGAGAGTGCAATGCCCTAAGCACAAATCTGGGACCCTTGGCACTCACGGTGCCCCGCACTGAGAGAATACCCTGTTCCATCAGCTGAGGTATTAATAAAGCCAACTTGCTTTTCCAGAGTTAAGGAAAGAAAAGAAGATGTTAAGCTGAACTGACAGCCCTTTAGGAAGCCTTAAAATCCCTGACATTTTTTTAGAAAAGGAAACAAGGTCTGTAATTAGTGTAATGTAGTGGGTTTAATGGCCCAATTGCTATTAATTCTGCTATTAATTCAATTATAGTCAAGGTTGTGGTAGCTCTAGCGTCTTCTTAAAGACTCAGGCCTTCATTACATCAAGATGTTCAGTACTGTTTTAATGTTATTTCTACCAGTTAGCAAAAGAAAATGTAAAGCATGGATCTAAAATCCTCCCAGGATGGCCTCTTAGCTCTGAAGTGTGAGTGGGACCAGAAGGCGACTGAGGAACCTTCTTCTGTAACCTAGCTCAGGAAGCACCTAGCTCAGTGGAGCAGAGAGCTGCTTCAGCAAAGTTCCTGAAATGTTTTTGCTGGGCTTCACATACACCTTGGGCTTCTGCAGCTGGCAGGAGCAGTTTACAGTAACAAGAATTTTAGACTTCCCTAATACTGGTGTGTCCGCTGCTTGCCTTGTGAGGACAGACATTGTCCACCCCTACCTTCCATACAGCAGGTACTTAAAACAATCCAGTGATTTAGTTGATTCCACTGTTTTCATCTAAATTCCCTTTCTCAAGAGCAAACAGTGTCTCTTTGAACCTTTCAACAGGATTAACAAATATCTATGTATCTGCCTTGCACTGCAGCCTTAGCAGAGCAGCACATTTAGTCTTTTCCACCCACCCATCTGTTTCCACAAGTCCACAGGAGKGCAAATGCCCTGAGACCTGTATTTAACTGGTCTGAAATGGGCCAGAGGGTACAAAGCTTGCAGACAGAAAGACTGACAGGCAGAAAATGGGAGCTTTGCCATTGATTGCAGGAAGCATTTGCATGCGACAGTCTGATTTCTCATCCTTTGCCAGTATTTTTTGATGCTTGGGCCAGGCCCACCATCCATTAGATCTTCACATCCACTGTTGTATTCTGCAAAATAAGCTGAGAAGACTGTTCTCCTCCAGTGCCTAATATTTGGGCCTAGGGCTCCAGTGGATTTGAGTTTGAATCCTGGCTGTAYTGCTGACATGATTTATGGTGTTTGCTGTTCAAAATGCCAAAGACATCCATCAAGTTACACAAAACGCCCATTCTCTCCTTTTCTCTCTCCAAAGCAYGTTTGAAGAACTAGTTTTGGCTGCTAAATGTACCAAGGAAAATAGCACTTACATTAAAAAAAAAAAAAAAGCTAAGGACTCAATGCAAGGAAAAGAAGATCATTAAAATCATGGGTCCCACGGCAGAAACATCATAATTATGAACTTTCTTTTTTTACAAAGCACAAAAGAAATGCCATGTACATATTTTATTTTATTTTATTTTATTTTATTTTATTTTATTTTATTTTATTTTATTTTATTTTATTTTATTTTATTTTATTTTATTATCTTAACTGAATTTTCTGGTGGAACTTTTCCTGTAGAGTTTTGATTATTTTTTAATATCTTACAACTTGAATCTTTGTGCAGTAGATAGAAACACAGATTAAAAAAATTGATTTTGTTTTCTAGAATTTTGACTAGTAAGCAAAAAACGGCCCAAATTATCATTGAAATAGAGACACAAGTGGCATTTTCCAAGCTAAGAGCAAAAAGACACCCAGGCATCTGCATTTCAAGCATGTCAGAGAAATTACTGTGGAAAGGCAGACCTAATTCATATTCCTGCGAAAGGGCAAAATGGAAATTATGGTTTTGTTGTTCGTATGTATCACCTTGCACATTGGGACCTTGGTCCTTGACTACAGATTCTCAAGGGCCACCAAACAAATGAATATCCCTTGCCATGTCTGTTCCTTTTTATGAAGCATCTTTCACCCACAGKCTTGCAAGGGCTGTGCCTGAGAGAGAACAGCAGAAGCCTCCTCCAGGGTCCACCAGGAATCCTGCCCCTCCAACAGCTGCCCTGGGGCAGGGACAAAACGCACGGCAGCTGTCTGACTTCCATGCTTCGCCCTGGGTGCCCCTGCTTGGTGGCTTGGCCCGTTTGCTCTGGGCCAGCTCTACCCCTGGCTCCTGCTGCCATCGGCAGTGTGGGGGTCTGGACCCACCCTTGAATTTCTCTGATTCTGGTCTCTATGGGAATTGGTGGATTTTCTCCTCCCCCAAAGTAGTAACTCTGCCCTTTATGTTTCTAACTGAAGTTTGGTCTTGGTTAGGCCAGATTTCAAACTTGGAAATCGCCACTCATGGGAAGGTTTTCAGGATCTTTTTCCAAGGTTGTTTCTGACCATAGCTTGTGCATGCAGAATTGCATTAGTAAGAATAAAAACTTCAAAACAGCTCCACGTACGTGATAGTACCTGGTGAATGATTTAAGTGGAAACTTAGTATAAAGGGGTGATAACACATCGACAGTGAAAAGTGGCTATTTTCTTTAAATGTTGCAAAGCACAGAAACCACCCACATAATGAAATGCAGTGTCTTCCCAATGAAAACACCAAAGCTTTTCACCACTAACATGCATATGAGCCACCGCCGGCCATGCTGGCTTTAAGGGTTGGCACAGTCATTTGCACCAGTGGAAGTCAATTTATACACAGCCAGGCCGAGCTGGCAGAGCCACAACCACGTAACTCACCAAGTGTGATGCCATTCAGTGCCAGCGGAGSCTCCCCGTCGGAAGCAGCCTGCATCCCACTTTCAGGAATTGCTGGAATTTTCRGGAATTGCTGGAAAGAAAACGAGGGAGGAGTGGTGAGGCTGTGGTAGAGAGACGCTAGATGTGGGTGGGAGGGTGGGAGCTGGGGCCAGGTAACACGAAAGGGAAGGAGAGCTGCCCCTCCAATGGCCCTGTGGTGCTGCATGTGCTCACAAGCGGTGCTGGCTGAAACAGAGGGTGCAGAGGTGCCTGTGGTGAGTTCAGGTGAGTTCCCCCCATGCAGTGTGGGAAACTGCTGGTTTCCAGATGCCTACAAATCCTGGTATGGGTGCTATAAACCAAAGGTGCAATAGCAGAAGGGGTGCTTGCTTTTAATGCAAGCATTTTTTCCTGCTTGTAGCATGCCAGGATTCTTTAATAGCTTTAATCATCACTAAGTAGAAAGCAGGCGATTGAAGTCTTGTCACTTTATTGGTTTGCCTAAAATTAAAAAAAAAAAAAAAAAGTAAATGTAGCTGACCAAAACTATTTAAGCTGAAGAGAAGTTAAAGAGACAAGCTAGYGAAAGAAAGGCTTGTTTAAGTTGTTTAAAGGTGTGAAACTGCCTAAGAGAGCCAAGTTACAAGGGGCTTATCCATTTGTTCAGCCAAGTTAAACAAAACAAGCTTGTTACTAAGCTAGGACCCACCTCTGGTGTCACTCACAAGCTCTGTCTCTGGAGAGCCATGGCAGCTTTGGTTAAGTCCCGTTTAACTTGATCTTTGAATAATAACTACTCTGAAAGTTAGCCTTCTAGGGAGATACCACAGCTGAGAACAACCGATCCTCTTCTACATGTGCAAAGTCGTCTTTTATTAGATTTCTTTGGCCTGCCAGGCTGCTTCTCTGGGTTTTGGATGTGTCCTAGAGGAGGTGGATCCTCCCACAGTTCACACTGGCAGAAGACAGTAGATCCAGCAGTGACTGAGCTGGTGAAAGAAAATAACYCAGAGGTCCCACAGGATTTAATCTGAGTCTTCATCTTGTCTTTGGTAACTTCACTGCCTCTCCGGGTTTTAGCCAGAATTGGGAAAAATTGGAAAAAGATAAACAAAAAACACAGCAGAGTCAAATTGCGGAAATGAGATCTTTACGACAAAGCCTTGAAGGCTCAASTGAGAACTGATCTCCTGAGGAAAATCTGTTTTGTGATGTTTGGGTGGGTATGGAGAACTACAAGTGTTGAATGTCATCAATGAGCTAAGAAATACTTTCCCCAAAWATAATTATGTGATGAAAATGAATCTGTTTTCCTTTTCAGTGAGATTTCTCATCAATTTTATGCAAAGAGACTGCATTATAAATGAACTAAAAAGCACTCCAGCAACTCAACACCAGCACTGTACTATTCCCAGAGATTGCAGAGAGTTCTGTTTTCAGCTTTCCAAATTTCTTAAACAAGCTGAGAAAAACAATGGCCAATTTCAGAGCAGCAGCCCTGAAATTTGCATCGATGTCCCCTCTGTGGCCGCAGCTTGCCACCTCTGTAGCGCAGGTGTTCAGGCTCCTGGTCCTGTACCCATCAGTAGCTTGGTATGTCCCAGCTAAGCGTGCAAGTCATCCTAGGCTCCCTATTCCCTGCTGCATTCACTGGAAACTGTCAAGGCAGCAACAGGAATAATATATGACCCATCTGATCTTGGGTCCAGGATTGCCCATTGGCTTAATTTATCCCTGTGTGGGARGAAAGCTGCAAGGAAGCTTGGGGTGACCTCCAAGACATCCATGCCTGCTGAGGCCTGGCCCTGTGCAGGCTCCTGATGCTTCCTCCAAGTCTACAGCAGGCAGAAAGAAGACTCAGGATCTCCTCTTGCAAGACACCCATTCYTTGCAGACCAATGCCCCACTTTGCCACAAAAGCTGTTCCAAATAAAATTATCTCACCGCAGCATTCCCCGCCAGACCCAGGCAAAAGCAATCCTTCTTTGGCTCACTAGTGCCAAGTTCTGGGAAGAGGGGAGCAGCAGGAGCTGAGAGCTATGAATGCAAAAATGCATCAGCCAGTGGAACCACTCTACGTTCATTCCTTGGTGGCAGGTGAGTAATTTGGGGCTTGCGAGCCCCCGTTGGCTCTGTCCTACTAGCGGCAGGTGCTCTGCAGCCTGGCTTGCAGCTAAGCGCGCGAGTGGTGACCTCATGTAGGAAGCATGTTGAGGTGCAGTCCGCCAGCGGAGCGTGGGATTGGGCTCATTACCAGGGAGGCATGTCAGGAGCAAGTGGAGGAGCCCCGGGGGCTGAGGCRGTACAGTGCAGAATGCATTCCCCGTGATAAATGAGAAGCCCTTGTCCACCTTCAGGCTGGTGTCATGATGCCTCATGCTTAAAGAGGAGCGACAGTGAGATAAGCTTCCACCACCTGAACGGCTCCATCAGAGCTGACACCATCCGGGCTGGAGGTGGCCATCTTTCTCCTCAGAAGCAATCTGGACCAGGCAAGGAGACTCCAAAAAATGCAGCAGTCCAGACTGATCTGCGCTTACTGTGGGAAGTGATGCCAAAGCTCAGCCTGGCCCCTGAAGCCCAGTTTGGTCCCTTGCTTGGGCCATGTCGAGCACATGGCCTCATGAGGCTCCTCTTCTATGCCTCTCCCTTGGTGATATCAAGATGCCTCTCTCTTCTTCTTGTCAGCACAGAGGCCATTTGTGGTGGGTGGGTGCTGTGTGTTGTAGGCCACTCCCCACCACCCCCGTCTTTGATGTTTGCCTCCTCCATCAAACTCGCCAAGGATGCAGGGTGGCGAGCAGGGCTGAATATGGCACCACTAAAGATGGTGCTGGGCAAGGCAGGGGGCAAACTGCCAGAGAGGCAGCCGGGTGCCAGAGCAGGGTCTCAAGGGATCAAGATGGTGCTTTTCCACAGTCCCTTCACATCTGCCACCTTCCWGTGCCTTGAATCCAGGATTGCTGTGCTCTCCAGCCCCCAGGAAAGGCCAGAAAGGGCTGAAAAGCAGCTCCCCGTGGCATGCCTGCTCCTTGGGAGGCCACCYCTTCGCATGGCAGGACTCCTGTGAGCCCACAGCAGTGTCTGGAGCAGGCACTGAAATGAAAGGACCACAGTATCTCAGGCTGCTTGGGATGCAGCAGTCCAAAATCCCAAGAATCAAAGCAAAACAAAACAAGCAAATAATCAGCATTGCTTCAGCCAGGAAGCCAGGGCAGTAAACAGAGGAGGCTGGAAAGCCAATATATTCTGTCCTTTGGGAATCAGCTTTGCTCAGGCCAAAAAGTGAAGAAACGCATGAGAAATAAGGAGCACAGATGAAAGCCGTACATTCCAAGCACAAACCATCATGGACATGATTGGCAGTTTATATATTACATTCTATAGCCTTTCCCTTCCCCTCCCTCCATATCTCCTTTCTCCCTGCTCCTCTGCCGACAGCTCCTCCACACGCCCCGCACTGCACAAACCAGCTCCCCGCTCCTCCCTCACATCCTGCCCAGACTTTGATCCAGGTTTTCCTTCCCCGTGTCCACCCTCCGCCAGCTCAGCTACATGGGGAGGGCTCGGGGTTGTCACGAGCCCGTTGGCCGCAATGATTCCCTGCCACGCGCCGGCGCCGGCCCCTCTCCGCTGGCTTATTTGCTTTGCGCCGAATCCGGTCAAATCCCCCTCCCATTTCCTTCCAATAAACAGCGAGCCCCGCGTGGACCTGATTGCGAGCTGCTGAGGCAGCAGAGCCGAGGCCAAGCGCTGAGCGTGCATTTTGGCAGCAGCAGCAGCAGGGCTGTTCTCGGCGAAGGGCGCGAGGCGGCCGGCCAAGGCGCGCGCCTTTCTCGGCAGAGCCCGCTCCCCGCGCTGCGATGCCCTCCCGGCAGCGCTCCCACGGCTTCCCGGGAAGCAGTCGCGGACGCCGGGCTGGCAGAGYGCAGCGCACAGCGCTTCCTGGCACAGAAATAATAATAAAAAAAAGCTGTGTTTTTGTGTGTTTTTGCAGCCTTGCTTAACGACAGGTACAAACACATGGTTCTGAGCATTTATTTGTGTCGTGATACCTCTCCAGGACCAGAATGCGGGCCGTGGTGCCCTGCTGCTCGGCACTGCACAGACCCTGAGCCTTGCCCTCCGCCCCATGAAACAGGCAGACGTGTCCAGCAAAGAGGCTGCCAGGAAGCCATGTGCCAGTGCTGGCTCTTCTGCTGGCGACTGCTCAGCGCGTCGGCTCCTGAGGGGCTTGCACTGCCCGCCTGCAAGGCACCGAGTGTTTCCTTGCTGCCGTGGCCAAGCCGCCTGTGCAGGAACGCAGTGACAGCCCGCATGTAGCTGAGGGGTCGAGACAGGTACTCATCCCAGGGCACGTCCTTCCCAGGGCATTCAAGCCCACCAATTTAAACTTGGGCAGCACAGCTCCCATGCCATCCCTCTGTTACAATGATAYTTGTTTCTTTTCAGGAGCACTATCTCCATCCCTAGAATTATCCCTTTGTGCCATGTGTGCTTTTTGTATCTATATTTTTTTTTCTCATTTATTTTTGATGCTCCATTTGGATTTGGTGGACAYGAGGACTTCTGGGTGAAATACAGCAACAGCAAAGGCAAAAACATCAAGTTCAGGTGGACTGCAACTTAAGCAAAGCAATTTCTTGCTTCCCCAATGGCAGCCCTCTTGTGAAAATCTCTTTTTATGTCATGAAATAGAAAATTTGCTTTTAAATATTTTGATAACATATTTGCAAACTGACTCCGCAAAACACGCTTTTTGCCTTCTAACGAAATTTCCTTTCTTTTTCCCCAGAGTGATGGTAGGGGCAGGACATGTCACGTGGTGCATGGCGGGCAGGACAGGCAGCTGGGAGCACCGGGGAATGGGGGAGCTTGGTGTCGGAGGCGCTGCCGCGCGTGAGGGGCTGCWTCGTGGCCCTGCACACGGGAACCTGCACGCGGGTGCCTGGCCTTTCCCGAGACCGCTCGCGCCTCCCGCTTGTCAAATTCCAGAGGCGCTACGTGTCCTCTGGAGAGGGAGAGCTGCTTATGGCATGGGCGTAAATAAATCCAGCAATAACATTGGTTGCTCGGGGCCAGCACTCTGTCCTGTGGAGGCCAGGGACAAAAATTCCTSTTGCCTTTCATGGCCACTTCCAGGCGGCGTTGCTCTCCCGTGCAGGAATCATTTCGTTTGCCACCAGTCCTTCCAAGCAGCAAGGATGACCTGCTTTAAACACAGAAGTGCTGATTAACCCACTGCCCACAGACAGCTGCTATAACTGGTGTTCACTCTTATCTTCTGATGGGCACCTACCAGCACACTCTTTCTGAGGGATACACATGCTTACACACCATAAATATATTATTTTTTAAGGCATCCACCTCTTAGCAGTTACTACAGGATACCAGGTATCCCTCCTGTCAAGGAAGCTTGTTCTGATGCCCACGTCTGAAGTTTGGCCATCTCTATAGTTTGATACATTGGATGCTAGTAGGAAGGATCCAGTCTAACTGGATCCGACTTATGCAATGACTTTGCGTTGCTGAATTTCCTGAGTTTATGAAACTTGTTTGCTTTTTCAATACTAAGCAATGAGCTGTGTCACTCGCTAGTGGCAGACCACACGAGCCACAGGGTACTATTTCTGCTTGCTGACCACACAAGGAGCTTGAGCCAATGTACTTTTATAGTCGACCAAGATCAATACACAGGCATCGGTCTTGTAAGGGACAAGCTTATAGATTCACTGGAGATGTGAAGAATAATTATGCTCACTGCCAAAATGAATTCATAAAAAAAAATACATATTTTAAAAAGTACATTGTTTTCACAGWTTTTAAGACAAGTGCTGTTTTAGCATGTGATACAGAATGCCCYCAAGCAACGTTCATACTAAGCAAATGTAAAAATATCTGAGCCCTCCTTTAAAAAGACAACTCTGCTGAGATTCACTGCCCTTTAGATGGACTTAACTTAGATATTTGCAGCTTAGCTGTAGTTATCAAACAGGCATTTCTGTGCACAAGTCACTGCAGCCGAGGACCCACCTCTAACATCAGGCAGATGAATCACACTTAACAAGTGTCTCCTTCTGTTTYCCCTCTGGAGAGAGCCCAGGGGATAAGCTGAGACGTAACACTACTGATATGTAAATGTGAGTGAAGTGAGTTTATCCCTGCTCTTTAACTGGAAGCCTCTGGATGATCACCAACCTATGACATTCAAAACCTCTCTCATTGTTTAAATTTGCCCTTTTTTACCTTTTTTGCCTGCTGAGTAGCACTCTAGTGTTCTGGCTGATTCACTGTCCCCCTGGATATTTCCCAGCATGAAATTGCTCTAAGAGAGTGATGAATGAGTGCTTTGCCTGAACTCTGTCAGTGCAAAGGGCACTGCTACCATATGCGTCACAACTTCCACCACATCATGGATACAAGATTTTACAGAAATCTTTATTATCTCACTTGCCTTGCCCTGGGGGCAGAACCTCTCACAAGCAGTTTTCAATTTAATCTACTTTCTTAGGTAGAAAAAGAAAAGGACAAAATCACAACTGCTTGTTAGAGAAATTTTAAGCTGGTGTAAAATCTAGTGTCAGGGTGCAGGTCAAACAGAGTATTGCAGCATCATTTGACAAGTAGGGAAGGTAATGACATTGTAGTGCTTCTCGAGGTGGCAGCCTTAGTGCTGCTATAGTTAAAGGCTTTTTGTTGTTACCACTATAAAAGCTGTTTTGAAAACAAGTTGTTTTTTCAACTGCTGCAAGCAGTTCCCTGGAATTCGGTATATGAGGTATACAGTCTTAGTACACACGTTTTTGGCACAAATGTTTAAAGATAAAACAAAATCTCAAAAATCAACCCTGGTTGTGTTTGTATAAATGTAGCAACAGAACCCAATAAAGTAATTTCTAATCCAAAGTAAACCAAAGCCTTTTAAAGATTAATGACAGCAATTCGTATATGAACTCTAGACAAGACTGTTGCCCTGCAAAGATGGAAAGGAGAACTAGCCTGTGAGGAAGGCAGCTAATGAAGGCCAGTTCAGAGGAAGAGCATGATCTGGCCAAAGCTTCTGAAGATCTGAGAGCAATTCTTAGCTCAGGCGTGAATGTCCTATGTGACCATGATCTACTCAGTCCTCTTCTGCGAACAGGAGGCAAATCAGGCCAGTCCCTGCGGGTCAGTGACCTGAAGTCAGAGACACCTCTATCCCTGTGTTTGCGCAGAGAAATCCTGGCACACTGTGATACAGCCAGTATTCGTGGATGAGGATGGGCCCATAGGGCTTATGCTGTGACATTGACATCATCAGAAGGCCACTTGTGCTCTAAAGACATTGACAAAGGTTTTGTACGAGTCATATTTGAAAATATGGATGCCTTGTTCTAAAAGTGCACAGGCAGAAAATCTGGCATTGCTGTGTGCCATCTGGTATCCATAGATTTGAGAGAGTTTGAGGAAAATGCAATTTTGGACTTACAGGGCACTGCTCTTTTGGGAAATAGGAGGCTTGTGAGGAATTGGTTTAGTGCAGTGGAGTGTAACATCAGGGGGCTGAGCCAAGGATAACTCAGATCTTTTTGTTTTAATTGGCACTGAGCTGTGGATAATCGATACCCTCTCTAGACAATGGGAGGGAGGAAATTTTTTTTAAAGTCCTGTTTGACAATTGATGGACCAGATAAACATCATTCCCTTGAAAATAAGACATGGCTAGGGCAACAACCTGATTCTCATGCAAATTTTTTTACTCTTYGACAGAATTGCAGGAACACAAAGACTAGAGGCTAATGATCATTTGCATCTCTCAGACCATCTCAGAGCACTTTTAAATAGGACTGCAAAGCATTTTACTAACAATGAATTTTCCCTTTTGTGCTTTCCTCTGCAGGTAGGTGCTATTTGTCCACAGAAACTGCAGAATAGAGGTGGTAGAGGGTTTATAGCTCTCTTGAAAGGTGGTAGCAGGACTGTAAAAATGTGACCTTTGCTAGAAGTGCTAAATAGTAATAATTCAGTACTTAATCCTTATTGAGAGGAGTAGAAGAACATTTGAAAGAGGCTGTGATTCATCTGCTAGAATAAAATTTGCTGTGAAGACATCTATTTTCCCACTGTAGAAGAAGCTCTACCCTGGGCATAAGAGAGATTGAGTTGAACAGTCGCAGGAACCAGCACACTAGAGATKATGGGTCTAACTAGTCCTAAATCTGCCAGCACCTCCGTGCCTTGTGCCAGCCGAGCTGCTTCCCTGATTGACTCACAGCACTTTTTGCWTGTGAGCAATGTGGGGACAGAGTGAAGACATCGTTCTTGGGGGACCATAGGGGCTTTTACCTTGGAAATCAGTGTTTGGATTTTGGCAAATGGGGTGATCTCTTTTCCTTGGGTTTCAACTAGTGCAACTAGTGGATCAGGAAYAGCCTCATTGTACTGGGAAGTGCCATGAACAGGGGCTGAGCCTTAAATCTAGCCATAGCCAAAGAGGACATTTGCTCCTGTCCTGTACTGCCTGTGCCCATGAGGAACTCCTGGGGAGGAACAGGAGCAATTCATCCCTTTCTCTTCCCTCCTCATTTCAGCTCGTGCAACGTAAGAAAGTTGGGCAGCTTCACTCTTGGCAGGTTTTTAACAAGTTTGGTGCTGATCCAGACGCCTGTGCTTGAATATTCCCTTTTTCTCCCACAGATGAGCTCATCTGGGGCCATGAAGGGGCTTTTCTGTCCGTGTGGCTGCRGCGACGGGCACTGGCTGGATCTCATCCCAGAAGGAAGCAGGTGTTCGTTCCGAGCGGCCCGTCCCCTGCGCCGGGATGCCCAGGCCTGGCYGGGTTTCACTCTGAATCTCAATGAGCTTCGCAGGACACCAGGGCAGGTGGGAGGCACTGATTATTTGGATATTTGCTATTCCGGCGCATGGCAAGTAGTTAATTTCCCCCTACTCCTTTCATGTTTCCGCACCAATATCCCTTCCGCACAGTTATCTGCCAGGCAGGGTAGGAAACCAGGGGGCCAGGGCGGGTCTCCAGGGTTTTCCTAAGTGCTCCATATCACTGAACTCACTGAGAAGCAGCATGTGTAGCTAATCCTGCCACACAATAAACACTTCCTCTTGGTGGATGTCGAATTTGCTAAATATACAGTTGTTTATTGTTTCCCTTTGTAATGATGTGCACGGGGCTTAGGCCAACTGGAAAATATTAATAAACATGACAGCATTTAAATACTGCACCGGGATAAAAAGAAAAAAAGCTCCCACTGCTCCCAGGAACACTATGTTGAAATGTTCATATATAGAAAGCATTTATCCCTTTCATGTTTTTCTTCCTATATTCAGAAATCTGAAGAGTTTTCTTATCCTAAAGCATTTCTTTTTTTTTTTTCCTTCCTAAATTTGTAGCTACATTAAAGAAACCATATCCAAATTTTCTTCAGTTGTTCCCAGCTGGCTTGGTTTAGCCACCATGTGAGAGAGAGAAAAGGATTTTCTTTTCCTAAAGAAAGGCTTTTTTTATTTCCTTATTTGAAGAAGAGGACTCTATTCTCTAAGCTAAATAGCAAACGCTCATTRGGTTATTTACATTCGTAAGCTTTTTCTCTGTTGCACTAGAATTGGAACACTGTAAGTGAAGAGAAAGGAGACACTGGCCTGGGCTGCTGGTGAAGGGACGGCTCTTCCKTGCTGAGGAACCGAATGACATTTCAGGGATCCCTCAGCTTAGCACAAAAGGATCAGTCAGTGCTATCTCAGCCTCTCCCTTGCTGCACACCAGCACTTTTCAGGCCATGGTTCCTTTTGCTCTTGGCTCCCCAGGCCAAGCAGGATACGTGATCCGCACCGGGCAAGTTCCCTGCCTCCCATGCATCTTGCAAGCCGCGGGTCGAAACTCTTTGGCAATGGTCCCCGATCACCTAGCCCAGACCCTGGGGGTCCTGCCTGCTCGCCACCTGGAGACCTCATCAKCTGCAAACGGGCCTTGGCCCCGGCAGCGGTGCCTTCGTTCAAGCTCCTCCAGATGCTGAGGTTTCCAGCCTTGCCAGGGCTGCGTGATTTCTGTGCGTGCCGTTGGAGCGGGACGGTGCACAGCTCGGCTGCGAGCGCCGGGAACAAAAAAATTCAGGAAAAATGTTGGCTCCCGACACCAGTGAGCGAATGCCTTTGCCAGGACAGCACTGCCGTGCGGGGCTGCGCTCTAGCAGCATGACTCCTGGCATGGGGTCGCTCCAGGGAGTTTCTATTTTTTTCTATTTTGTTTTTTAATGGAGACAAATGTTAACTTCAATCTGTGGATGTTACAGTCCATGTCTACCAGGAACACCTATGGGAGAGGGAGCTGCCTGCACTAAAGGGTTGCTTCACCATACACTGCACAGCAACCAAGACCAGTGAATGAGCACTGTAGTCATGCAAGCTGCAAGAGAAAAACAACAGCAGCAACAAATTAGAACAACAACAACMACTCAAAACACTCATCGAGCAACTAGGATGCTGTTTGTTGGGTAAAAGTAACTTCATTTAGGTACGAGAGAGTGCTCCATGTGAGAAGCATGGTCCCTCTCAAAACCAAGGAGAATCTGGTCCACGCTAACTGAAGAAAAGTTGTATGGGTTGGTTCAATATAATAACAGGTTTTCRTCACTTCATTGTGGTCTTGCCTCTGTGTTCCTCCTCGGCCATCCCTTCCACAAGCTGGATGAAACTTGGAAAGCACCCAGGTCTAATTGTCATCTGCAAAATCTGTCAGCAGCAATATTCTTTTTTTGTCCAGATCACTACAGGCAGAAAAATGCTATGAAGTGTCAGACCTGAAGGAGGTCCCTGTGGAGCTCAACCAGAACTACTTCACACTGTGTCACCTTCACCAGAGCCTGTCAGTAAGCTGGTCCCTCAACCATTTCACATATTCTCTGCAGCTGCTTCATAAAGCTCATTCTTCCAGTGAAGTGCTGCACAGTGCCCAGTGATGTCTTATTAGGACCTACCACCTCTGAGAAGCTACTGCTATTAATTGCATTTATAAACTCATCAAAGAATTAAATGACATTTGTCAAGGTCTTGTTTTTCCCAAGAAACTCTCTTGCCTYGCACTGATTTTCTCCTTTCTGTTTGTGTAGCATTTGGCTCTCCTGTCATCCCCTCTGTTGTCTAGTCTACGATTGCTGTCAGACTATTTCTACCCTATCTTTTTTTAAAAATGCTTGCACATTAGACCGTTTCAAGACCCCTGGATTTTTGTTGGCATTGCCAGTGTTATTAAAAATGAACGCCAGCAAGACAAAGATTTCCCAAACAGCTCTTTGAGGACTTCAGAGCATGTTATCTAGGGTTTGCAGCTTAAATTTGTTTATCCCTAACAGCTGTTTTCTATCATTCTTCACGGTGATGCACTGGAGAGCATTTTATCATCCTTACATGATATGAGCATATGATCTCTTTCTTTTCAAATACCGAACAAAAATATTACTGAAGTCTTCTGCATTATCATCAGTAGTTTCATCAGCTCCATCTAGAAACAAGCTAATATTGTTGTGAAGACTTATACTTCATTTTGTAATATATGTCTGTTGTCCATGCAGGGACTTTCTGAATTTGCTGTCAGCATGACTTATCTGAATGTTTAGTGGTGTTTGAAYATGTGTAATCAGATTTGTCTTTTAGATACATCATTTTGATACATAATTTGCAAAACCCAAATTATTCAAGATGTTGCTCAGTAGCATAAATGAAGTTCAAATAGAGTTTTCTTGTCTGGGTCATTAATCTCAACCTGAGTAGATCCAAAGCACAAAGGATGCTGTTCTTTTCATTTTTACTAAGTCTAAATTAATTGAAATAGAAAATATCTGTCCTCACACAACAACGTGCAGATGGRGGATGTAGCCTGATCTGAAAGATAAGGGATTATCCTGGGGTTCAGGAGGAATAGATTTTATTACCTGCTCTGTTCATAAGTTTCCCTCAACTCACCTTTCTGTGCCTCAGCCTTTCTCCTAATAACCAGGACAATGCCATTTCCTTCCTATATGATGTGCTTAGAGATCTTGGAAAGGAAAATTGTGCCTGGAAAAAAAGCCTTCTGAAGTCAATGGGAGGCTTTGCAGTAGCTTCAGGGAGCTTTAGAAGAGATTCTTTTAAGAAGAAAGTTAAAATGACCGTGATAATTGTTTGTTTTGCTAGCAGAGCCTCTGCTTTGGGTGCCACTTCACCATTAACACTCAGAGGATCTCATTTAATTGCAATTTGCTTTTGGCTTGAAATTTACTGAGAAGCTGTCAAAGACATAAAAGGAACCTTTAGGCAAGAAGACAGAATCATTGCTTGTTTATTTTTTAATAAGTCTCTTGCCAAGCCTGTGGATTTAAGTTCTTTACAGTTTCCATTCTTCTCCCCCAAAAAGGTAATAAGTGGGATAAGTTGAGAGGAAAGCTGAAACCAGGAGGGATCTGGATCCAATATATGATTTGCTCATTATGGAAAGATCAGCTTTGGTTTAGAATGTTCCAGCTGGTAAAACTTTCACTCTGTAAATTCAGTGTGAAACCAAATGTGTTTCTTGAAACAGACCTTTGGAGGACTTTCAAAGACACCGGTAGGTCAGATGTATCCAATTAGTGAAGGCCTGTGACAGCACGCAATGGCCCTGAGGGGCAGGGAGGGGAATCTTCCCAGAACATCTTGCATGCACCAGGTTGAACTTCACTAAGGTCACCCCATGGGTTAAAAATCAGGGAGTTCACAGAGGGGCTTTGTTGGCAGAGCTTTCTTCCAGCAGCGCTTGCGTAGGGAGTAGAGGAATAAAGATCGTAGGGTGGCATAGGTTATGCAGTGGTCATGGCAGCCCATGGGGGCTCATTCTGCTGTTGCATATGAACATATAGGACCTGCAGTCGTCCGCACCCGTATGCATGCAGCTGTGTGGTTTGGTGTACAGCTGCTCAGGGAAAGCAGAGGCACATATTTTTATTCTTATCTTTTTAAAGTCTTCCTGATTGGTCTGTTTGCTTGCTTTAATGTGGTGTCCTAGAAGCCTGATCTGCATCGGAACGAAGCTCTTTCTGAGCCCAGAGGTTATARGTTTGAGTGAGGCAAGCTGCATGGGCATCTCCAGGCCCTTCTCAGGCACAGCTCCAGGCACAGCTCCTAGGAATGCCACAGGACTGAGACATGGACTCCAGCGGCTTTTGCAGATCCTCCAGTTCTTCACAAATGATTCCACAGGGATCTTTTGTCTCTGTTTGTGTCTCCAGGGTTCCTTTTCTTCCTAAGGTCCTGTTCGTCTGAAGCATTGTTATGGATTCTAAGTAAATGAGTTCAGGTTAAGGTAGGTACTGGGATGAAATCTGAGGTGGAAAATGTATACTGAAAGATATACTGATCCTGAAGCAACTTGGAATGTCCAGAATTTGAGGTTTCCTGTAGACTGGAGTCAAAATCAGAAGTGCTAATGAAATTTAAAAAATTTGCCTTTCTCTCGAGTTTTCTAGACAGTCTATACAGATTATTTGTGAACATATTTTCTCAATGGATTTCCCTACCTCCTCTAGGAGAGCCCTCTTTCAGATTTGTTTCTACATCAAGTCCTTGTAAGATTTGAGTCTAAGACCCAGTTTTACCTCCCAGTAAYGCTGGGGGAATGGTCCTAAAGTTTAGCCCTAGGGAAACTTAGCCCTAAATCTTGGATCTGGGGATCAGGTGTCATTTCTRTGCTAGGATGATCCCAACCGACCTCTGAGAACCCTGTTCAATTCCAGGGACTTGAAATGTGGCTTCTCATCCTTGCTTGCAGCTTCCACATCAGAAGTATTCAGTGAATAGGAAAACTTGAGGAAAATTTACCACAGAGCAAGAGCATCTGGCACCTTTCACTGTAAAAGGCCTTGGGGCATTCCCTAAACCACAGGAATAAAACATCCCTGTGCAGTGGTGAGGGGCAGCTCAGGGCACTGCAAAGGAAAAGGGGATATGTCCCTGTTACAGGGCCCAAAAAACAGCCATTAAGCAGCAGAAAGCACCTGGTTTTCTAGATCCTCAAATTAAAACCATTAGGAGGAAGTCAGCCTAGTGTTAAATAAGCCAGACTGAGCTTTGAGGCAGCATTACTTTCCAATATTGCTATGGGTCCAAGCTGGAAAATGGGATAATTAACACAATCATTTTAAACRCAGAATAATGCTGTGGTTCTAGGCATAGTGTGAAAGGATCTGGCTTTACGGGTACAGTTTAGATGAAAAGTGATGTTAGGAATAAAACACCCCCACATTTACCTTCTGTGGATCAAATACCTGATTTTAGCCTTTGTCAGGTACCAAGTGYTCAGCAGCAAAAGCACAGGATGAGATAGAGCAAGACAGCTCCTCATCCCCGTTTGTAATCACACCAAGGATTAGGGATATCCCTCTCYTTTGAGTGGGACTACTTCTACAGTAGTAAGAGTAATAGCAGTAACATATCTATATATTTTAGCATGGCCACTGGTGACACAGGAAATGCTCCAGATGTTGAGCGTTTATGAACTGATTTATGAACAACAAGAAGCAAATTGTAGCACYGACCTGTGTATTGGAGAATATACAGAGGATGGTGTCTCCTTCAAGCTTTAGACTCTGTGAAACCACCTCACTTTGCAGCTGCCTGTTGGTGGAGGTGAGGAAAAGGGAGAATCAAAGCGCAGGAGCCTTTGAGGAAAGGATCAACAAGGCTTTGCATTTTAGATGGGCTTTGGGTYAGAAAAATAATAAAACCCAAACATTTTAATAGAAAGATCAGCCCTAGCTTCAGTAATTTAGCCAGACAGAAGCAGGATGAGGAGAGACACAGGGAACGTTTGATGTAAAATCAAGGTCGTGCCCTGAAAATCAGACACAGACRTGGAGAGAGGTATGTGAGCCATTAAAATGAAAGGAAACCTGAGCGGGCTGCTCTGCGAGCTGCCAAAGACCCGGCAGTGCTCTGTGTTTGTGCACGCCGGAGCCTCGCTCTCYGCGCCTGGCAGCGTGGCAAAGGCCGCACTGGGCTGTCATCAGAGGAAAGCAAGCACAGAGACGGAACCAGAAGCGAGCTAGGGACATACTCTGAAAAATTCCTGTGTAGCCACTAATCTAATGTGTGTGCTGGGACTGAGASCATTCAGCGCTCGGGAAAGTTTTGTCCCGCGACTGCAGGTGCCTGAGCTGCTCTGTTCACTGCCAGAGCAGGTACAGGGAGAACAGCCCCGTCTGGCCTTCCCCACCCTGCCTCCTCTACCTCTCCATGCCAGAAGTACGGATGAGCACAAAGGAGCTGTTCAGTCCTCTGACGTGAGCTCTGCCTCCACAGATGCTGCCTAACTCYATCATCATCCTTCCTGGCAGCCCAAAAGAGCTGCCACGAGACCGCCACTCTCACTGCACACAACGCATGAACTCGCACGTGCTTGGAGGASTCTCAAATCTCTGCTCCTTCTCATGTGCTCATGCTTGCACTGGCACTATAGTAGTCAATAGCTGTTGTGCTCCTGGTTTCTCTGGCCAGAGCAGCAGATCAGTCGTGCTGAGGGTGGTGCTCCTGCAGTGCCATTGGACTTTCTCCTTGCAACTCCAGCGCAGGAAACCAGCTCCCCAAACCCAAAGCCTCTGCACAGCCTTTCCTCCCACCTCTGACCAGCATCCCACTCTGTTCTGACAGGTAAGGATCACGGGAACCTCACAAGGGCAAAGGAGGTGGCCAGGAGGGTGCCTTCATACACCTCTGGTACATTATTTTCTCTTGTAATGCAGCCATTTTATGCTCTGGCATCTAAACTGCATTTTGCAGTGTACCAGTCCTGAAAACTGTTTTGTTTCCTCTGGACCCGTGTTAAAATCCTAAGCTTGTAGATAAACAGTTCTGCACACAAAGCTTTTATCATTCCCTGACCTCAGCATGGTTCAAGTCAACATTTTCTTTTGAATCAATATTTTCTGCTTTTTTTCTTTTTTTTTTTCAGGGAAGACAACAAAACAATCCAAATTCCACATTGGGAAGACTAGCTTAAATGATTTCAAGCCCTCCAAGGCAGCTCCCAAGTTTCAGATAGCTCACCAGCAACATGGTCTAAGACATCATGATCTCACAAAGTATGTTTACCTTGGCTTTGACACAGTTKTGTACCAGCTGGCAGCAGCATGACAAGTGACTGCAACTGACACAGACCACAACACTTTAAAGACGATACTAACCCATGGGCACACACTACCCACTAGAAGAAAACCAGAAGTATTTGGCTGTGGATGTTTACCAATGAATTACACCCCAGCTTTATTGCAATGATTACCTCTTGCTTCTTCTAGAGCTGCACATGCTGCTCTTTATGCAGCTGCTTGCAGTTTCAAGCTGCATACCTGGCACAGCTGAGTGTTTTGTTGATTCCATTGTGGCTCATTCTGAACAGACATGTCTCACTTTTAGTTTTATGCTGCAGCAGACCTGACTAGAATGGTGCAGCATAAAACTAAGGGGTCAGAAACCTTGTAGGCACCCTGCATTTGTACTGAGGTAATAGCAACAGGTCACCGATCTCCAGTTGCTGCCAGGAGATGTTGTATCACATCCCTGTTTCGTGTGGCACCACGTCATGTACCAGGAAGGTCGATGGCCACCACATCCTAACAACATATTTGGCTGTTAGACGCCTAGCAGTTGGTGATGGAATAAAGTTTCCAGTCCTCATTTCCTGTACTTGACTGAAGCCATCTCAAATCAAAACACAGGTACAGATGGAGTGTCAAAGTGGTAGCACTTCATCACAGCAACCTTGATGGGTATATCAGGGATACTTCTGGGATACTCAGCAAGTTACAGAGCACGGCAAKGGGCAAAGATATGCTCCACACTAGCAAGGGACCATGGAAAAATTGCTTTTATCAAGTTTTAGCTGGATCACAAAGACATAAGGCTGGAAGATGAATGGTAGGAGATGGGGAAGACACCAAATTCTTCCCGCACTCTGCAGCCTTCTGAGCTCCTTGCGCATCATTCCCTTGTGTGCAGTGGGCTCCCTACAGCTTCTGGTTCTCTCTCTGCTACTGGAATAGCACTTGGTCTCAACTACCCCTGCAGCTGATGGACAGGATTTTTTAAGGGCCATCCAACACAAGGTTTCTTCCTCATCACACTTGGTCATCTAAACAACAGCTCTGATTGAAACCAGGAACTGTTGTATGCTCAGCTACATGTGGAGATCAGTCCAGCTATCTGGTCAACAAAACAAAACTTAAGATGCTTAAATCCGAGCATCTGCTTTTTGCTTTGTTCTTTTTTTAAATTTTGGATGACACCGTGAGATTGGCTGTTTTTTCTGACAGGTCAGCACAATTGGAGGCCTTAACGCTCTTTAAGGATTGATTCTGTTTTTAGACAACAACACAAAGGCCACTGGGGACACACAGTCAACGCCCGTCCTTTATGGGAAGAGGGTGGAAGGGGAGGGGAGAGGCCTTGACTCTGATTTGCTTGGCTCCATGCTCAGGCTTACGAACGTTTGCTGTATGCTGATGCCATGTGATTTGCATAGTTGTAACACCAAATCATATCTCAATTCAGTTTTGCTGGAAAAGTTCACGAACCCTATTGACCTTCTGGGCCAAGCTGTGTTGAGTTTTGAGCTCATAACGAAACTTGAAACCAGGCTGGCTTCACAAGGATTCGAGTTTCCTTGCAAACCCCCTGTAGAGCTTTACTAAAAAGGTGAGGACCAGGAAAATATTGGRCTTGGTTAGGAAAAAAGATGTTGGCATAAGAGCATTTAAATAGAGCAAGGCTGACCTTACAAAACTGTCCTATTGCCATTACTAAAAAATGATTATTTTTAATAATTAACCTTCCTCACAGTACAGTCATAAATTATTTACATTTCACAGTATTCTCTATGATGGCTAAGGCACCTGCTAGGAAGATCGTTATTTTAAGATAAGATCCTAAGATAAGATAAGATAAGATAAGATAAGATAAGATAAGATATTTAAGGAAGATCCTTAGAAGAGTCTAATATTTTCTAAGTGATTTCAAATCCATTAGATTTAAACCTATTAAGTTCTGCTGTACTATTTAAACATTCCTGCACTTCTTTAAACTCATTTTATAGGCATGGAAGTTCCTTAAAATGTCTTAAAATATCTTAGTCTTGCCATGAATCTTTGCAAATGGTTTCAAACAACATCTTAATTTTTAGGCAGCTCAGAAATCTTCCCTATGTCTCTATGAATGTGAATGCAGAAATCAATACAGAAAGTGTTTTCTTGATAGATTCACCTTGCCTTTCTGGCTGAAAAGGGTCAGCATCTCTTGCTGTAACTCCCAAGATGACAGACTCCAAGAGGATTACTTTGAGTCCAGATTTTTAATAAGGCTTTGCAATCCTGCTTATTACTAGTGGGTTAGGTCCCATGAATCAGAGATATTAAGATGATAAAATTCTTTTTAGCTGCCTGCTATTTTTGAACCTTCAATTTTAATATTTGCAAGCTTTTTTTCTTTTTKTTTCCCCAATCCACACGAGTCAGAAAGCTGAGCTTCCCAAGCACTGGCAGGGCTCTTGGGTCAGCTTCTTAGGAAAASAATAAAAAAAGCCATGATAACTTTCAGAAAACTAAAGAGTTCTCATCTGTTTCTGGATGATTTTTTAAAAGTTCTGAATCATCTGAGCTTTATTTTATTTTTTACCAMTTCATGGTTCATGGTGCAAAATAACAAAGATTGCAACCTATCTATCATACTTTATATTAGAAATATGTGTATTTCTAAAATTTTTAGAAATAAAGCGAAAAAAAAGCTCAGTTTTTAGAGCTAAAAAAAACTGCTACAGCTTTTCAGCTCAATGCTCTCATTGAGTTTAGGAGAATTTTTGCTGTTGGATTAAACTGAACTTGGGACTGTCCCAAAATCTAAAATACAAAAA
>NW_020456298.1:1471565-1549801 GCF_003342845.1 Nothoprocta perdicaria
TGAAAAACAAAGATTTAGAAAACACCATGTTGTAGAGATTTGTGTCTTTTGCAAACAACTGAACTTTATGGAAAATTATCAAAAAGCTCTAGTCCTCTCCTCATTGACAAATAGTTTGTGATGATTTAGAAGAAARATCTAAAGAAAGAGAGCTCTGTAAAATGGCTCAGTAAGGAAGAAGTAATGCAATGTGAAGATGCTGAACAGAGAATATTACTTGGCCTGGGCAGAATTCAGYTGGAAGTTTAAGGGAATAATGAGCTGAAAATCCCGCAGCAATGTACAGCTGTCCCAACAAAACTAACACTCTGGGCCAACTTCTGCTCCCAGAGCCACAGCTACCTCTTGCATAGGCTGCTGGAGGATTGGACCCCAGGCCTGAGAGCAGCGTCTCTGGTGCACTGGGCCTCGCTGACCCACGTGGGCCTTCTTGAAACCCTGCCTCCTACGAGTGAGTCCTCTGGGTTCCATCCCAGCCTCAATCCTACAGATCTAAGTTGTGGGAAGGCAAGGAAAAGCACTCTGGGTTTACACACTTATGACTGAGAATACTTCAGCTAGATGCTAGGAAGCCTTCACATCAAACGAAGCAAATGCAAGCTGCTACAAATGCCACCTTGGCAGAGCTGGCTCAACAGGGCATTGAACAGAGACCCGCCTCGGGCACAGGATCACTGCTGCTGAGACCCGACACACTTACTGCAGCTGTGCAGGAYGCCCTCATCACCCACTGCTGCAGCGTGACTCAGAGGAACCGTGTGCTGCATCAAACACTTGGCAAGTCATTGAAGTGCTGGGGACACACGGCTGTAGAGATGGAGGCCCCTGCAGGGTCAGTGGTAGCAAAAGTAGGCTGCTTCTCTGCCCACCCACATGTGCTTGTTGTCTGCCAGCAAAGCACTCCATGGGGAAGAAAAGCACATGCTTCAAGCAGGGCTGGAGTGAGAAGCTCATGGTGTGCCTCTTCCATCCCAAAGCATCAGGGTGGCAACATGCTCAGGATAGTTGCGTACTAAGGATCTGCTGCTGTGATTCAGCAGTGCTGACCAGGCATACTTTCTAACTTGAGGTTTTCCAAGGGGAGGTAATTGTTTGTCACCTCCTATGCAGAAGGGACCTGGGAATGTACTTTCAGCATTGAGGTGAGCATCTTCACTCCGGCAGCCAGCCTGAGAGCAATGTTTCAAAGATTCTCCCACTGGGAAGAGTTGAACGTGGAGCAGATTGCTCCTGCAAAGCGGGAATAGCTGGAATTGTGCCACAGGAAGATGGGTGAAGAGTTGTTCATTCGCCTGAGTAAAACCTTGCTGGAGACTAAACATCCAGTTGTGTCGTAACTGCTGTCAGCAGCAGGAGCAGGAACAAGCTGAAGGTAAATCCCGCATTTCAGAAGCAGAGATCTTCCATCACTGGAAATTAGGAATCCTGCACACTMAGGACTTTCTGTGTGCACATGTGTGTGGTCTGCAGCTCTTTGTTATGTACTGTGATTTTCCCCACCCCGCTGCAGAGATAAGTAGGTAGGAGGCAGCTGCTCGGATAAGGCAGCAGCAGGCGATAACATTGCACGAAAGATGCTGGTTTGCAGTGGAAAGTTTCAATGCCACAYGCGGGGCCTTTTATCAGAGGCTTACAAATTGTTTCATTTTAAGAGCTTAACACAGCTCATTCTCAAAGCAGGATGGCCTCCTCCTTCCTGTCATCTTCCTAGATAGAGGAAGTGGTGAGAAGTSTGTGTTCCCCAACGCTTAATATCTCCTTACAGCAGAGCCCGGAAAGAGGCTCATTCATTAGCATTTTGTGTTGCCTTTATTCATTTATTTRTTTTGTCCTCTTTTGGKTTGCTTTGGCCTTTCTACCACCTTTGGTTCAGTCTCCAGTGGCYTGCAACAATGTGCTTGTCAGCAACAATGTGTGCCAGGCAGGTCTGCAAATGCCATGTGCTACTACAATGTGATAAGTCTATGTGCCCTTTGCTGGCACTAAAGAGATCAGATGGCAGCTCACAGGGCAATGATATGCAGTCGCTCCATGAAATATTGAAAGTGGTATCAAAACAAGGCAGTAGCTTCTTGGGAGTGGCCACTGGTCTTCTGTCCCTCGTGACCAGAATGTTTCCAGAATTAAAAAAAAATAAAGCAAGGAAAAAGAGAGGAACACATGTTTCTTTCATACAGTCTTCTTATGGTTAGTCATACAACTAGCAGTGAAAAAGACTTATACCCCCCTTTCACACAAGAAGTACCAGTATCCATGAAAAAATCCYTTTTCAGAAGAGAAACTGCAGCCAGGGCTTTCAGCTATGATGTGTATTCCAGCAGTACTCCTGGCTCCTGAGCGACATCAAAGTCCYCCCGATCTCTGCTCCTGAGGAATCAGCAGTGTATACAGATGAGATACACAAAGAATAGGAGAAAAAGGACACATTATTATTCTATTCATCAGCTGAGGTAGCTGAAGAACCAGCAAGACTTAGAGGGGTTCCTTCTTTCCCTCAGGTTGTCCCTCTTTTCCAAGAGCAGAGTGTCTGCAGAGCTGTGCTYGACGTGCTTGCAGCACCGTCCCCTGCTTCCACCACAAGAACGGTCACGTATGAGGTTTGTCAGGAACACGCCTGCATTTTGAATCCACATTACATGTCAAGTGTTCACAGGCCACAAGGGATTGCACCTGGCTGAACAGAAAGTCTGCAGTAGAGGAACCTTGCGCTTTCCCCACCAAATGATATCCCCATGTCTTAGGCACTATGTTATCTTCCCTGTCCCATGCATACAGTTTTTGAAAGTAACTGTTTAAAAGGCTATGCCAAACTGAACCTACTCAGCACCAACTGCAAAGTTTGTGGGCAAGAAGTAAATTAAATAATTGCAAAAGCCAGGGAAGCATCTAGACCGCTTAGATCCATTCATACATTTAAGAAAGAGTTGTCATATTTATTTACTAACAGCTCACAAGCCTCAGAAGAAAATATTTTAAATCTTCTACTTGATATATTTTTTGGGATGAGAATGGAGATATGAAACAAAGACAGTATCTCATTAAAAAATCCCCTGTCCCAAACCTTGAACAGTAATAGTAATATTGCGCAGACCACTTTAAAAATTTTAAGAACATTTCTGCATGGGATTTACTCATACTTATTAGACATGTAATGGAAAAGATGATTTATAAAACAATCCTTGTGTATGCAACCGTTCTTCTAGAAAACAATCCTCTTTTGTGAAATCTTGGGAGAAACTTTTGAATCTTGAAGTGGTTTTAATTGCAGGAGAGAAGTTTCAGTTTGGAATCTTTCAGCATCATTTTACTTCACTAGCAATAGATCACTAAAGATACACTAAAGGATAGATTCATTTTCCTGTTTTCAGGGACCCTTGAACTATTGACCAAGGATTTATCTGTGGAGAGAAAAAAATGTGCAATGACACTGACTTACATGAGCAGAGGAAAGCACTCTTCCTGACACAGTGTCAGTTGAGCGCAGCACCAGGAAGGCCAGCAGACCAGATTCGCTGATAAACAAGGCCCTGCCCTTGGCTTGGTGACAAAAGTGGTCCTGAGTCATCCTACTGAATTCATCCTACAACGGGGTTCCTCCTGTGTAAAGCAATAGTCAAGGAATATAGAAACATCATAGTGGTTCTAGCAGGATCAGGAGTAGGGAGAAGAAAAGGAAATGAGGAAGTGTCAGGACACTTGTGAGCTCCAGTCTTCTCCATCCCTATCTCAGCCCCTTGGAAACAGCAAGTCTGGGCCAGGCCCGAGCCTCCTTGGACATACCTGTAGAGTGAGTGCTCACCCTGCAACTGATTGATTTTAACCAGGAAAACTGCAGCACACAAATCTCATGAGAGGAGGGAGTGATGAGGATGGGCTGAGTTCTGTCTGCTGTCAAAATGAGTTTACTCAGTGCGACTGCTACTTAGCTTACCATTATCAGCTTTTCCTCTTCTTTACTACTTAATTTCTTTCTGAATTAGAAACTTTGCATCACTTGCCATATTTTAACTAGTTGGAACCTTTATGGGTTTGATATAAAGCAATTTGTTGGTTAGCAGGATCTGGAACAATTTTTTGTGTGTATGCATATGCACATGCATTTTTTTTATGTTCTGCGAAGGTTCACATATTAACAGAGCTCTAAAACTTTTCACAGATCAGTCTGTTAAAGTGTCAAGGAATGATAGTTTGTACTGCTGAACTAGTTTAGGGCAGACAGTTTGGACTACATGTGTGAAAACTTTTAATTGGGAAGCTGAGAGACTATGGCATGCACATTCTTTAGATTTCTTATTGCTGAGGTATAGCTATTGGGCCTCCATTTGTTCCTATTGAAATAAGCAGAAAACTACCATTACTCTCAGTAAGATCAGGACTGGATCCATTGCAGACAGAGACACATTAAGTCCTTTTACATGCAGGCCAGCCTTTCTGAAATTGGCCTGAAGTTCATGTTGCTCATTCCTCCTGGCTGCCGTTAATCAATTAGTATGTGAATTTGTAGACTTAAATGGAGACAGGATATTAGTGTGGACTGTGCACTGTTTCCCTACAGGAATTCATGTAAAAGCTGTCATTAACATAATGCATATACATGAACCTAACGGAAAGCTATTAACTTATGTATTCAGTCAGCCAAGCTCAGTAAGTGCTTTACCATCAACAATCTTGCTGCATTTGAAATTAAATATATGTGTCAAGGTTAGCGCTTCCTGGGTTGAGAAACCCAACCAGAAGAATATTAACAGATGTTAGCAGTATGTGTGCGTGGGAGGGGAAGGTAACACCTGAATCTAGTCAGCACTGAGCAGTATTTAGAGCCTGGAGGTAATAATCTAGAGCTACAACCTCTTGATATGCTCAGATGGACTTCCTGACACAGTGAAACACAGTCTCATCCTGGGCACTCAGAAACCTGGCATGGCTTCTTGCAGCCATGCAGAGCTGCTGAAAGAAACGTCTCTGGCTGATCCAGAGCTGTGCATGGCCTCGAGGTCCCTGGGGCACCCCAGGAGCCGGGGCTGGAGTTACTCCTCCCCAGTCCTGTCCCTGGGATGACCCTTCGGCTGAAGACCGGAGGGTTGAAAGAATGGGGTCATGCAAACGTTCAAGGAAGCTGATTTTAGTTAACTTACTTTAATTACTTTAATTTCCAAAGATATGCGGTCTTCTAAAAAAAAAACACAAATATTCTTTCACTTTATGATTAAAAAATAGATCATTGATGACAGGGAAATGCCAGATTTAAAAATTATTGGAAAACAGAATCCGCTCAGGTCTGACTTCGAGGCATGAAAGAGAAAGCTCTGTCCAGAAGTGCTGCTATGACTTACCTAGTGGCCAAAATCCATGATGATCCCCTATTGCACACCCTTTGGTGTGTTTGGGAGTGTGCATAGTAATCAGGGAAGCAGCAATAGTTGTAAAAGTTCCAGGAAGAGGGAAATGCTATATGAGAGCTGGGAATTGGCAAACAAGACTATTGTTTAAGAAAATAAAATGAAATAGACTAATGAGACAATCTGGGAAACAGCACAACCGGTGAATTGGACATCTGTTCCAGGGAGAAATCTTGGGAGCCATGGAAAGGGATGTGGTAAGAGAATAACTACCAAGCCCCAGCTTGATTAGAGGAAGCTAGGAGAGACTGAGGCACAGGAGGATCATGTCATGTTTAACTGCTTTTCTGGAGTTCTTTGAAGGTACCGCTGCCACTGCAGATAAGGTCAGTTTAGTGGGTAGCAAAATAGTTTGTTTTTCCAGAAGCATTTGACAGTTTTCCATACAGGAGATGAATGGCTTTTGTATAAAGGCATTAAGGAGAAGATAAAACAGTGACCAGAATGGAAAAATAGCTTAAAAATAGGAGAAAAAGATTGGCAAATGATGGAAGGAAACATTTCTGACTTTTCTGAAACTGACACCGCGCCTATTTACAGTAGACTAAACCCTATTTAGGCAGAAGCTGATGGTTATTTACTGCTGAAATCAGACTTGCAGAAAAGCAATGGAAATGAGTTGTATCCTGCATTGATCTATGTACCCATTAGTTCAGAAAAGCCTAGAAACAGCAGAGCTGTTCACCTTATTGCATGAGCTGCAATGACAGTCTTTTGAGGCAGCATCCTTAGCACATAAGGTGCTACGCACCTTAAGCACATCCTTAGCACCTCCTTCCAATGGGAGCATAATAGCCCTGGGCCCTATGTGGGTGCCCGGGAAGCCCATATGCTACGGTCTCACAGGACCTCTCTGATGTCAGCCAAGTCAAAGGGTGGTTAGGAGCAACCACAGAGGCTGCAGGTTCCTAGGAAGCCAGCACGTGCATTTACTGATGGCATCTTCCTGAGTCAACCATTCTAGTCTTAAAAAACATAGACATCAAGAGCTATTTGATTAAGTAGCCCCCCACGGCTGGAGTAAGCTGCCCCCCACCAGAAAACTGGCCTGCAGTCACACGTGGGGAACCGCCTTGCTTCCATCTGACATCCCACCTGCTAGGCCCAGCTTGAGTACCACAGGTTTATGCTTTTTCCTCTTGCATGGGAGACAGCATGAGCCCAGTTTTTGAGGGGAAACCTGGACTTTCATTATCATGTGGGTTTGTGGAGGGGCAGGTGCAGCAGCCTTGTGCTGCTGAAACAAGGGGAAGAGGTCTGAGGAGCACACACTTCTTCAGGAACAGTGATGAACACATCCCTATGCTCTCTGAAGACACGCACTCAGAAACCTTGGCA
The DNA here is from genome assembly GCF_003342845.1 of Nothoprocta perdicaria. NCBI lineage: Eukaryota > Metazoa > Chordata > Aves > Tinamiformes > Tinamidae > Nothoprocta > Nothoprocta perdicaria. The sequence continues at coordinate 1,478,303 of NW_020456298.1, forward strand.
AGGCAAACCTGCCTGCTCCCAATAAGCAACTGGCTTATTTGGACAAAGGGCAGAATATGGGGGGCATCCCATAGTAGTGAAGTCCTGGTGTAGACTAATCCTGCGGGTCCTAAGCCTCACCCTGGTGTACCTAGCCTAGCCCACTGCTGATGGGCCATCTCTGTTAGCTGACTATGCTGCTCCAGCTGTCTGCTCCACCACTATTGCTCTCTCCCAAGGGTAAGGAATGATGTGGAGTCCTCAGGAGCTGGCTGACAAGTGGTGATGCTGCCCTGATGCCCAGGGTTAGAGTTAGCGTCCATGGTAGAGGAGACAGCGGTGGGCACAGGCTGAGTTGGGGACCTCATTCATAATAAGCACATAGAAATTTCTGCCATTTTTAAAGCCTGACTATAAGTTCTGCAGTGCTGTGCTCCTACTCTCTCAGGTAGAACTGTCTTCTAGGTAATCTGATGCTCTTCTGATTTCACAGATACATTTTTGGTCAGATCCACAGATTCAGGTCTATGATATACTTGCATAGGAGATCCTAAAGGTAGTCAGCTTTTCTTCACTAAGCCACTCTGTGCTCAAGCTGCATTAATTGTTGGTCTGAAGCACATCGGACAATAACTCCCTCGCTGATGGGTAAGAAAAACACCTTTCCCACAAACCTTCATTATCTGTCTCTCCCAAAGGAAGCAGTATGCAAAGTAAAAATGCTTTCAGATGATTTTGCCTGAATTCAGTTTTGTCTTTAGTATTTGATCCTGCTTTTCGGGGAGAGGGGATAAAGAGGTGGGAGGAAAACAGGAAAAAATATATAATGTTCAAATGCCTGTGGGAAAAAAACCCAGCACTTGAGCCATGTTGTTTTAAAATACAACTTCCTACCTGCAGTTCTTGTTTTCTCTGTATGTGGCTAGAACTCTTGATGGCACTTGATTCCTCAAGAACTCCTTTAGAAAAGTTACTCAATGAAAGTAAAGCAAGATAAATCATACATATGGTAACAATACTCTCTCCTAGTTGTTTTTGACTTGTTCCAGCTGTTCGCATTATTGTGAATTGCAGGGCCAGGAAACTGTGTGACTGGAAGTGACTGACCATTTGGGCAGCCCATTACATCCTTGTAAGCAATTAAAGTAACAAATAAGGTTGAATTCACTTTAGAGGTAATCAAGAGAGTTACTTAGATATAATGGTGGAAAATCTAGCTCATTATTCTCCTTGAGACAGCCATAAAGAAAAGGTCAAGATCAACAAACAGAAAGAAAATAATATCTGGGTTTTCAAAGTCTGCCTGAAGTACAATTTCTCTGCCAGAAAACCCAGCACTAAAGTTTAAGATAACATTCAGAGGGAAACGGATGTGCTTGGGTGGTTTATTTGAAATAATTCCTTGTATTTTGTAGCCTTTAAAATGTTCTCTTACTTGGACATTATATGTGATTTCTTCTTAAACTGTAGCATAGTTATCCTTATTGATGCATAGACAGTCATTCCATGGGAAATGCTCTTTGTACTCCTGCTTTTAAAGTCATCTTAAAAAGAATGTGCACACCTGAATGTGCACAAGTATATGTACTTAAACACACTATGTTGAATTCCTTACTTATGATCATGCTTTCTCTTGTTAGCAGATCTCTACAAGATACAGTGTCATATTCTTGCTTCCTTAATGGTGGGACAGCAAGCAACTTGTTAATGACATTTGCTTAAAGTTACCTGCCATCAATTGCCAGGGTCAGAAATGGGACTCAGGCATCCTGTCACACCCTCCAGCACCTCTAACCAGCATCTCCCTTGAGCCCCGTTGCCTCTTATACTGTGTGGGAGCTTCGGTGGCATCACATCACACATATCTTTGACCTATATATTGTAATTACAGTACTCAGTACTTCTGCTTTCTATCCCTTTCTTTACTGACACTGTACAAAAGAGAACCATCACCTGCCATTTAATGTATACAAATACAGCAGCTGGGAACTGAGTTGGCTATTCATAGATGGCTGTGATGAATAAGCAAAACAGGAGTAAGAAATGAGAGAGGGAATGGAAAATACCTGTAGAATTAGGGCAGTGAGAGAAATATCCTCACAACAGTACCTTTTGGATGAAAGGAGAACTGGTTAGAGAACTTGAAGCATGAACCATGGAGCCATCAAAGGAAAAGTCTGTGTGGGCCTTCCCCCTAAATAGACTATTTCAAAGAGATACTAGGCTATCATCAACTCTTCTTCTGACAAAGTATTTGCTGAGCAAACACCGCTCAGTAATAATGGTAGCTTGGAGAAATAGCGAAGGATATGACTGAACTCCTTCCTTCCCTGATTTCCCTGGAGATTAGTTGTCAAGGAAGGGCAGGATTGAGTGCAAAACTCTTGATATACCTCATGTTTTAATAAATGGAGTGGAATGTTCGGCATCCAAGGTTATCACCTGCTATTTGGCTTGCTGGGATTGCCATGGTATAAAAACTATACTGCCTTTACACATCCCCACCCATCACCCCGTCCTTGCTATCTCAAAAGTCTTTCAGGCTGCAGTAAAGCACAACCAGGTTTAACTCTGATGGCCAAAGTTAATTAGGACAAGAAAAAGCAGGGATGGAATAACTGCATTAGCAATGGAGGGTCAGGACAGCCCTCGCCACAGCCCACCAGGTAATGASAGAGCATACAAGGTACTGCTACTGTATGGATGTTCAGTCTGATCCTTAGGATTTTCCTCTGCTCTCATTGCAATCACACTTAGAAAAATAAAAAGTAGAATAGGTTTCAAACTTCCTGTGTAATCTCCCTGCAGATTTCTCACTGAAGAAAAAGTAAATAATAGAAATGCTTAAATATGAAGTAAAGATTTAGGAAATTTGTGATTTATTGTCTGCCACTGAGTATGAGCAATTGTGGAAGGGGAGCTAACATCAATTAATATTGGTCAAGAAGAAAAGAATTAATGCTAATGGGATCCAGCTGAAAAAATATAATGTAGGCAAGGGATTACRAAGAGCTCTATTGGTGCAGGAACAGGTAGTGTAAAGGAACAAGCAATTAAAGGAGATGTCAGTCTCCCCTCGACTGGTGCCATTCAGGAGCAGATTCCTCTGTTGGATCTGGGCTGGATGAAGTGAACCTTGTCCTTGTACAAGGAGGGTGGCAAAGTAAGTCTATCAACTGGGTGTGCTCAGATACATTCATGGCATCAGAGAAATCATTGTACAGGCTTCAGAAAGTAAAACTGAAATCAGGTGTCTTTGGTACAATAAAACAGTGTCTGCCTCATATCTTTATCTTTTCTGGATAAAAAATCTACAGTGGCAAAAATTTTATGTTATGATCAAAAGTCCAAACCGTGCATGTTGACATAGAAGCCACTGCCACAAGTGGCAACTAGACCGTCCCATACACACACTGCTACTAGCTAGAGATGGCAGCCAGACCCAAAATATTTGTAAGATTAGAAATCAGGGATTAAAGACACTCTGATTGGAATATTTTAATGCACTGTTTGGTAGTCACCTGGAGACAGGTAGAGTTTGTTTCAGTGGTTGCTATGTGCAGAGCAATAGAACTGAGGTCTGCTTCAGGAAACATTTCAGTTTCCACAGGTCAGCATCCTCTGCTTAAGAGAGCAAATGACTTTCGACTTCCAGAAAGGATCTCTCAAGCATGCACTTGCTTATATGTTCGCTCATGCTAACTTCTTTATCAGATTTATTACTCAACCTAAGGACAACTCTGGTTTCTTTGGAGCTACRAACTGAATATAAAAACAATAAAGTGATGATGTAACACCTAGAACTAGATCATATGGAACAAGAAGTAGTGCTCCTCACACTTACAGCAGAAATGAAAAAGATGGCAAAAATGCGTGATCCTTCCTGGTGCGAGCCACCTCAGGTTAAGAGCTTGGCTTTGGGTAGTTCCTGCCCTCCCTGGGCAGAGGAAGCTGGACAAGAGCTGTGAAGAAGAGTGAGCTTTTAACAGTGCTGTAACTAAGTGTCCTTTTTGAGGGAAAGGCTCTCTAAGGTGCATGATGAAGGGGACAGGCACTTTGTGGCAGGCGTGATAGCACTCAGCAATCAGCCTTAACCTGCTCCTTGCACCCTCACAAGCCTGTAGCCAGGGAGCGGTTGCCAGATCTGCCTCATCATCTAATTTTGAGAGTAAAATCTGATTATATTTAAAAGCCAATCAGTAAAATTGAAAATGTTCCGATCTTCCACATCCTGCTCAGCAAACACTCAGCTCTGCGTGTTATATGGAACTGACAGCACCACTGCAGCTTGTTGTGTTCTGTCCATTGTCCTCAGGTTGAGAGCAGGTTGAGGACATCACCCAGAGCTTGACTGGGTGCTGCTGCAGCAAGATCAGATTTACGGATAAATTTTGCCTGCAATACCTGTAATGTATCATGTCTAATCCCCGAAAGTCCTTTGGCCATGCTCTAAAGCTGCTGAAGTCAATGATAAGATTCCCATGGATTGCAGTGGAATCAGGATGTGGCCTGGTGAAAGCAAACAGAAATGTCGAGACAATGAGCTCTGTAGTTTTGCAGAATAATCTCACTGTTGGCTGGCATAAAACAATGTTTACAGAAAGAGACAAGCCAATTTTACATAACTGTCTTGTGATGCAGCCTTTTCTCTGTTTCTTGTTTTACAAAAGCAGTAAAGCTGGCATTAGCACCACTGGTAATATCTAATAAACCAACAGACTGAGGGCATCTTTCCAAATAAACAACTGCGTTTATTAGCGCAAGATACGAGCAAAAGTACTCTGTAATGAAGACTTCTTATGTCTTTATTTTGTGTTTATTATATCCTCTCTTCTGCAAAACAAATAAAACTGAAGCTTATTAGAATCATAGTCACACTTTTTTTTTTTTTGAACATGCCTACAATAAATAGTACAACACAGAGATAAGGCGGGAAGAGAAATTGAGTAGATCTTTTCAAAACTGCAAAGCAAACAGCACAAASAAAAACATGTAGTTTCCTGGGGAGTGATCCAAAGAGGGACTTAGTTGTCACCATCTTCAGTACTGCAATGCTTAAGCTTAAATGTATAGTCTTGGGCTGTAACCTCCAGCCCTGAATTATGCATTTGGTATGGAAAGAAGCAGGGCTCAGACTCAATCCCTCCTAGTCAAGCTACTCACCACGGAGATGGCAAAACTACCTAAGGGAAAGTGCTGAAAAGAACAAGGCTTTAAATCCCTCCTCCTTGCCCAGATAGATCAGAATGTCTTTCCCAGGGATGTGCAGTCCCAAGTCCTCTCTGTTAAGGCTAGATGGCTGATTTATTCCATTGAAAAATATAGTGAAGGTCTTTGCTCTTTCAGCTGGAATAAGTGAAGGAGGAACCCCAGAAATGCACCTAGTAAGAAGATACACCACCAGTTTGAGCTCTGGACCCAGTGATTTGGTGGGCACATCTCCTGAGAGCACTGTGACCATCCAGAACCACTGCCCTCACAGGAAATGCCATGCTGGTTGAAGCTGACACAGGTCCCCACTTGGCTTTCACAGCAGGTTGCTTCATTAACGTGGAAAATGGCCCACCTTTAAATTCTGGGTTGTATCCTCCTGAAACAKATGTGTGACATGAAAAAGTTAGCCTAGGGGATCTCACACATCTGTACCTGAAACCTCCTTCTGAGGGAGGAAAAAAGTGTGAGTGTAGATCAGACTGTAAAGAAATAAGATTTGTWGCAATATGCGAGGCTAAATTTTGAGGTGACTTTTAATTAAAAGTACCTCTATGGGTGTTGTTCAGTGAGTCCATTTAATTCATCACTGAGCACTACAAATGATCAGTATCATAGCATATTGGCCCCTTATTGTCTCAATTTAGGTACCAAGAAGCGGAGCTTCCAATACTACTGGACACTCTAAGTATATATGACTAAATGTTTAAAAATTCTTTCCTTATGAAAAGAAGTGGATCAGCCTTACACTTCTGGAAAAACAATTGAGGTAATATGAGAAAAATAGTCTGAACAATATTTTGACATCATTGAAGGACTAAGGTATATAAACCTTTTCTGGGCATTTAACAATCAGCTCAGATAAGCAGCCTGAAGCAAAATAATTCACCTAGTTATTATTCTATGGGAAATACCCTGAGGCAATATGTATTGGCTTGTTAATTAGCAATAGAAATGCAAAATCAGAAGGCTTTTTTTGAAAAAAAAATCCTTTTGACAAAGAAAATGCTGCTCAAAAACATGAGCTTTTCCTCTTGATGCAAGAAAACTAAAGACCTCCGTATTTTGTTCGTACCCTCAAAAAGAAACGAATGTATGAAGAGCTGCCAAGACTGAATGTCAGTATTGTTGGCCTACTACATTATTCCCAAAGGCAACTTTGTGAAAATTTGCAAGACTCGAATTCATCCCTGGTGTTATTCAGCTCATTYTTGTGGAGATACCACTGGGATAAGTTTGCCTCCATAGTGATAAATAAACTAARGCATTAGACAGAATGACCTGCTAAGAGCAGAGATCTGTGTACCACTCCTGGGAGAAACAAGCAGATACCAAATCTGGTGGTCAGCTTCTGTGCCACAGAATTCAGTAATGCTCATTGTTCCTTCCACATGAAAATGCAAGTCCTTCACCTCAGCTGGAAGATACCTGTGGTTCCTGATGAAGATATGACGTGGTTCCCATGGCTGGAGCCCTGTGCTCTGGCTCRGCAGCCCTTGGGGACTTCCCAACTTTAATGCTAAATGGATAGGGACCTCAAGTACCACAATTTCCCACCTTCTTTGCTCACTTCAAGAACAAGAATAAGGACATGGACTGACTGACCATGGAAGGCCAGGGAAGAGTATAAGAACAGGCAAATATGTGGTGATGCTTTATCACCACTTCTTCCAGGGACTTTTTGGTTCTGTGCCCTGAGGTAAGAGCTGTCTTTCCATTTAATAATCATCAATGGATTTTTTTTTTCCTTTGCAAAGTTCTTTGATGCCTAAAAGAAGATAAGTTCTTCATTCAACCACATCATTTTCAGGATCTTGTCCTTCCATAGACTACCACGGTGTAGCTTCCAAGCTACATTTGAAAGATGCCAGTTTTATATCTCCTCTGAGCTGTAAGGAGATTTAAGCTCTTGGCTCCACACATATAAGTGTATTTGACTGCTAAACCTTATGGCTGTGTCCTAACAACTGCTGTCTGTCACAGTAAAGATGATGAACCACCTGCATCCAGACATCAGTGCAACATTGAATCAATACCTTTTTGCAGCCTCTCCAAAGTTTGGGTAATTTAATTGGAGAGGAGGAAAACAATTCAATGAATTTATGCTGTGCAGACATACGCTGGCAAATGCTTCCAGCTTTGAAGTCAGTCATCAGCAGCATATCTACCCTAGATCCCTGGAACAGCACAAGTAAATTGGTTTATGCATATCTAATTCACCTGTCATGCAGCACRCAGATACTGTGACATTTGTGCCCTGGAAAGACATCAAACCTTTCTGATATGTCTCTGCTGTGTTCTGAATTGGGATAAGCTAGAAAATGTCACAGCTAAAGGTAGGGCTGTTGTGCAGTTGTAAGCATTTATTGCTTATAGTACCATGTTTTGCAGGGTATCCAGATAGTCAATTTGGTCTGCTGCTGTGGGAGTCCCTCACAGAAATTTGCAGGCAGAGAAGGCAGAAGGAGCAGGAATGCTTATCTGAAGGAAATCCAGATCTTGCTGATCAATAGGCTAATGTTAATTGTGATGGTCTTCAACAACATTTGATGCATGTGTTTTATCTGATTGCCATCTTAAAAAAAAAACAATGGAAGTGGCAGAAGTGTGTGGGAAAGAAAACAGTATTGATTTGAGACATTTGGTATTACAGCCAACTCTGCACTTGATTAATTTCATTTAGTGTTCTGGGAGCCTGAGTAAAACTGGAATTCATTGGAAAAATTGTATGTGGGGATGAAATTGAGAGCAAAAGAAATATAGACTGGATTTCAGGAGATATTATTTAAATGTAAGGAAAATTTTTAGACTAAGAAAGATAAAAAGGACTAAAGATCCTCTTGTTTCCAAATTTTAAGTGTGCAACAAGGCGAACTATTAGGGATGATGCTTCTTCCACTTTCTCTGTTAATTTCTGTCACYGCCCCAGGATCAAATCTAAGGAAGCAATGAGTGAAGCAATGTGAATCAAAGAAGTAGATACACAGACAGAGAAGTAGATGAATGGAGACACATGAATGSGGAGGCTAGAACTTCCCTGGGTGAAGATTGGGCTAACTTCCCTACAGATGGACAGACCTGTTTTGCCTTGCATRGACACACAAACTCCATTATCTGTGGTACTAGCATAGAAGGGATCCAGATCAAGGAGCTGTCCTTGAAGCAAAATATTGGCTAAAGAATGTATTACCTTTCTCCAGTAGACACTCATCTTCTACAACCATCAGGTCTGAAAACAGAGGCAGATCTTAAYACAGGGGACAAGTGCTGGCTCTAGATGCCTGTGCCGCTCAGGCAATTAACTGACAAATATAAACCAGATCTCCACATCTCAAAGCTCATTTGCATTGCTCCTGAGACCGTCTGTTGGAAAAGGATGCAATTAGGCTGAAGCTGCCAAGACTTAYGCATGGGGAAAAGAAAAGGAGAGGAGAGGAGACGAGAGGAGAGGAGAGGAGGGGAGAAGGATGAAGAGGAGACTTCAGTGGTAGTGTCTGTGTATATGATGGCCTGGAGATGCGGCCCACCCTCACTCAAATGTGTTCCTCCTCCAGGTAGAAGGGCTCTTGCTCCAGGATCATGCACAAGTTTAGCATCACTCTTCATCTGTTGACTTTTCTTTTTTTCACTCAGGGATCCACTTACTCAATCCTGTATTATAGCCTGTGCTAATTTGTCCGGTGCAAATGTCAAGTTTGTCATTTCCTAGATTCCTCTCCCTTCCTAAATCCCTGTTCAGTTTACATGTGGTTACAGTCACGTTTGCCTCCCTTCAGATTCCAGTCACTGGATATTAATTACCAGCTATTTTCTTGACTACARCCTATGCATTAAATTACTTCCAATAATAATCACATGTAGAGTTTCAGATTTCTGCATTATACCACTGTTAAGATTATTCAGGACAAAAAAAAAAAAAATTTACACAGGTGCTAAATTTCCTGAAGGACTCAGCTTTACCCAGGAGCATGAATTTATTACAGATTCAAAAGGTAAGCATGTATATGGATTATTTACCTAGCCATACAAGTTGTTAGGTATTGGATTTACATATAGCAACACTTTRCTGGCACAGATGCTGCAGAGCATGAGCTAAAGCATTCATTTACTGAAAAATCCATCCTGCTGTATTTCATTGTTACATGCCTAGTARCTTACCTAGAATTTATTTTGTATTTTCTTCCTATTTATATCTCTTTCCTACTTTTCTTCAAAGATCTGTGTTTGGAATTGTTATGCAGATCATATGTTTAAGTCTTGGAAATAAAACTGCCTAGGCCCCACTGACATCTGTGGAATATTTGCCACCCATTTAAACATGGTGCCAGTTTATCCAGGTCTCTTCTTGTTTCCCTTCTAGCTATAAAAGTATAAAAATATTTTTCCTTGAAAATAKGCTCTACAGATAAATGCTGCCAGGCCCAGGCTGCTTGCAGGGGAGCAGTGAGGGAGAAGTGAAACAAGGGAAAGAGATGAGCTCTCTTTCCAACCAAAGAAACCAACCAAATACCAACAAGCATGCTTTAAACTTGAGCTTCTAATATTAAAGAAGCAAATGCAGCCTGTTTAAGAAGACTAATCTGGAAGCTATTAATGTTGCATTTAGGAACTTGGCCATGAAACTGGACTTGGAACAAAATGAACATTAATCTACAGTGACCAGAAACTGATATTATGGATCAGCCCTTTCACCAGGCAGAAGGACATTTCTGGAGCTTTAGATTGCCCCATGCCCATCTATAGCAGAGTTTTAATTGCATCAGGAGACTTTGCAAATCAGTTCTGAGCTAGGATGATAAAAGCTGAAAGTGCCTGTGCAAGCGTCAAAACTATGTCTAAATATCAGTGACAAAAGAAACTTTGAAACACTACTAGGTCTTAGTACAAAACTTCAAAATAGAAAACTTATGGATGAAGGTAAATTGAAGAGACTGATCAGCAAGCCTGAACCAGTATCACTGAAATTTTAATACTTACAGATTGAATCTTGATATACCCTTAGGGGAAGATGCAATTCTGATCAAGACAGGGTTGTGAAGATTGCAGGATATGCAGCTATAAATAGATCTCAGTATTGTGTATGGAAAGGTTCTGCAAACATAAAATCCTGAGAAGCACAGTAGAAAAACTAAAGAACTTGTGAAATACAAGTAATAGTATTACAATGCAGGGACTTAACAGCTAAATGTAGCCTTTGCATTCCATATACCTTTTCTAAYATTATTTTTTTTTCATGCATGACCACTACAGCAAGCCTTTGCTAGATATTTTATCTGTTTATTGCAAATCAACCAGAATGTACACATGATTTCCAGAGATCTGTACCAACATAATTCAGCATTCACTTAGGCATATTTCTTAGTGAAGGCAAYACCTCTTTGTGTTGAAGAAATCCAGCCGTTCATAGTTAATGATGTTCTTTTTCTTCCCACATTAAGAATGAAAAGGATCATTTAAAAAAAACAYGGAAAATGTACATTTTTTTACTTAAGTTTACAAGCTTTAGTAATTTGTTAGGATTACCTTTAGATGGAGTTGCTTTTCATGCTAGCCTCAACTAGAAATATAAAGCATTTGAGAGAAGGAGGAGGAAAGAAAAGAACACAGAACTGTGCCACTTGTGTAAGCTGAAGTATATATCATTTACCAAAAATGAATATGAAGGAATCAGGGCTGAATGCCCAGGTTCTGGTGAGCTTTAGGAGGAATCAAGTGTCTACTTGAGTTCCCCATCTAAGACTGATCATTAAAAACAAAGATTTGAGCTTCCTGAAACTGAAGATTTCCACGTCTGCTTTATACAAGTCTTAAACAAGCAAATGAAGAAGAATATACAGGATTTCTTGAAATGACTTTGGAATTCTGAATGCAAGTGAGTTTATTTTTATTAGCCATTCTTCACATAAGCAGTTTGCCTYTCAGGCACCTCACCTCAGATGTTCCTGGCATGCCTGGCTCAGACTGTTTGCCTTGGTATTATTCATGAAATCCATTTCATAAGAGCACAAGTACATTCCTTGGGGGATTATCACACTTTTGGAGTCTTGGACAGAGTGCTCTGAAATGTTACCTGAGGCATCCTATAGCTGACCAGCAGCAGACTGTCATAGGTCGTATTGTCTGCAGAGAAGTTGCATCCACTCTGTGACTTTTGAAGCAAGTTTGTCATAGRTAAAACTCTATAGCTACCAATTAAGTTACTCCAAGCCAAAGCTTTGTCCTTTATTTCCATGAACATAGACAGTCAATATTAATTTCTCACAACTCGCTTAGTTTTAAACCTTCTTTCCACATGAGTTCACAGTGAACGAAACAGCGACTGCTGTAGCCTGTTCRGAAATGAGCTCAGTTTTGTGCACTGCTGAAGAGGCAACATAAATCTTATGTTGACAGTGTGAACGCTTAGCATCCTCAAAGAAAACAGTTTGATAAATCCTGTTAAAAAAAAAGAAAACTGAAAAAAAAGGAACATTTTTGCAAGGTGCTTGACCTTATTTGGGCCTGTTTTGACTTAAACGGACAGCTAAAGGAAGGACAAGGCTACTGGTGGAGAGCACATATCTGCTGGCAGCATCCTGTGCAAAAGTCCCTGTCTGCTGAAGAGCTCATTGAGCTGCCATAGGCTAAACATTTCTAATCTAATGCTCTCAGGCATAGACATTTAATTAGTTTAAGTGCAGAAAGATGTGGGAGTTTCAGAAGGTTCAGAGTTCACTTGCTTTCTTCCTCCTTGTATTTCCCTTGCTTGTATCCATCTTTCCAAGGCTCCAGCTGGGATTACAGCATGCCAAACAGCATGTGCATACACACAGAGAAGGGGTCATGCTCAGGAACTTCTGATTATCTAGACAGCTATTTCATTTACAGACAACACTCGAGCATCATCCAGGAAAATGAATTAACTAGAACATAATTAACTACATGTCAGCAGAGCAACCTGAATTAGTTTGTTGAGGAAATTAACAGTCACTCATAGATAGTAGGGGCTCAAAAGAGCCTATAGAAACAGAATGAAGGGCTATAACTAGCAAGTCACATTTCTAATTAGAGAAGGAAGTATGAATGAAACACAAGTTTCCCCCATATCTTGCTCACCTTTCACATGCCCTTTCGCAGAGGGATTTCTATATGCGGGAACATTGCAGRCACATCTAGAACAGGTTTAATCCTAAAGCTAAGCCATTTTGGCGAGTCAGCTCGAGCGGCTTGGGGAGGCCCGTAGCGGCGGCGCTCGGTCCTGACCCCAAGCAATGCCCTGTGAGCGAGGGGATCCGGCACGCGGAAAAGCCCGCAAGCTCAGCAAGGCCTGCGCGCTGGGACCGCGGCCGAGACCCGGCCTCGGGRCGCAGCTTCATGTAGCAAGCTCACAAATAAAGATGTTTTCGCACAGGTAGCTGTAAGCCTCCTTATCCTGCTTCCACGCTGGCAGTCAACTGAAGCTCTATACAGTAAAACATCCTCTGGAAAAAGCYCAGGAGCTGGGCATGGCCACAGGAGGCCACAGGAGCCCTTGTCTCTCCCAAGCCTCCCACCTGTATGAAGTGCAGAGCTGCACCCCAAAGCCTTATCGCTCCTCTCCCTCATTTTTGGGCTCACCCCAAGCCCTCCCAGGCTGTGCAGCGCTCTGGTGTCCTAGCAATGTGTGAAGGTGTGGGTGAATTCAAGTTCCCTTCCTTGCCTTCATGCATAAAATCGTGTCTGCTGTTACTGTTGAAAAAAACACAAAACAAACTTTCCAAACAGAATAGAAAWCAGAACTCGTTCTTTTTTTCTGACAAATATTGCCACAGTTTCAGGTTTAAGTCAGACCCAAATGACCATGCTTATTATCCTCCTGTGGGCAATGAGGAAGCAGTTTTTCAAGCTGGAGATGTAAACTGGAATGATTCATTGGGCTTTATGTGCCTCATGTGCTTTTTCTAGCCAATTTGGGTAAATACGGTATCGGAAATCAGGTTCTGTATGCACAATTGCTAACAATCACAGCTAAAAGCCCCATCACTTTTTGCTTCATTTAATATTCTCTGTAATTATGCTARTCATAAAGAAAGTCATTCAGTATTAATGTGGATGTCACGTGCTCTTCCACAAAAACCTTGGCAATAATTAATGCTCCATTAACACCTTAAGTGTTTCATCATTATTTATTCATTTAGCATTAAATTTGAGATAGAAGATAGTGAAGAGAAATAAAATATTATTTTCTCTGTATGGCCACAATGTCCCTACAAGACCCATAGGACATCAGTCTAGTGGCAACTGACAGTGAGTCTGGAGCCTTTGCTACATTCYCTTTCTTGTTTGCTGCTATACTAAAAATAGCTCTAGCTGAGACAAGGAGACATTTAAAATGCTTCAAGAAAACACCAGAGAAAAATCYGGAGATGAAGTCAGGCAAACATTTTAGCAAAGAGGCCTAAGACACAGGAAAAATTCATTCTGTTCCAGKCTCTATCATATTTCCAGATGTCCCTGAACAAGCAACACCAAGAAAGTCTTCACTCTATCTGAAGGTCAGGGTCTTGGTTTAAAACATGGCACACCATACCCTTCATTTTATTGTTTTTTTATGGCCAGAACTTCAACATGAAATATTGTTCAACCAAGCACAGTTTTGTTCAACCGAAACACAGKTTTTCCAGATTTGTGTTTCACTTCCAAAATTGTTTATCCAAAATCAGCTGAATTTTCTTTGTGCTTTGTTTTTCATTTTGGCTTCTGGAAAAAAAATTAGTCACAGCTCAGGCCCAAACTTCAGTGATTCCTTTTAAATAAGAATCTCTGAGTATCCTCAGGACCCCAGTGACTTAGTTCTGTGAGGGAGGCAGGCGTGATCTGCCTTATGTCATAGGAAATTAAATCTCTGGCTGCTAGCAGGCAAGTTCCCACAGGGAATCTGCGATACAACGAGGAGGACAATGAGAGTCTCSCAGATCTCCCCAATGTATTTCACCCATGGGCTTATCGCTCCTGCCTTACCAGAAGGGAGAAGCACTTTGAACCTCATGTTTGTTTTCCAGCTTTGGCATTGCATTCGAAGCAGCATCTCTGCATTTTCCTACCACTAGGTTAACTCTGATTGATTTTCCAGCTATTACTGCCATCCACAACCCTGCAAACCAGAGACATCAAGGCAAAAGGTAACCGATCTATGGCTGAGTTTAGTAAGCCTGGAGTGCCTCAGGTCTTTACTAAATGTAGCCTTCTAATATTTCTTTCTTCCAAAAACACCAGGAAGCTCTTCTTGTTGCATGATCCCCAGTCCCCAATTAAGCCAGCCTACAGATACTAGTGATTTCTAAAACTGAGTCAGTCAGAAGAAACATGGTCTTTGTGTTGTGATTTACCAACAAAGAAAAAAGTAGTAAATCTGCTAGTGCTTGAAGAGGCAGTTAAACTTTCATTTGACCCTCTTTCCTATCCCATACCTATATGTGTGCATGTATACAGACCAGCTGCATAATTTTGTCTTGTTACTCATTGCAAAACCTCAGTTATATTAGTCAATGACATATGTTCTCTGCACAGACTGAAATGTTATATATTTTTCAGTTTTCTTTCCTTTTACAGTTTTCTCTCCTTGAAGGAGAGCTTCACGTGCTWTTTCCTCTTGTCCTGCATTTACCTTTCCTTCCCCTAGTTGCCCTTGATTACAGTGTCTCAAATGAAATACTTTGAATAAAAGTGGTGCTCCTTGCACAGACACTGAGATAGATTATCCTGAACTTGGCTGCAAGGGTACTTCTCAAAGGGACTGGCTGCTCACCTCGCACAATGCTCCACTGAAACTAGTATCATTAACACTCATCTTGTCCTGAAGCTCCCTGACCATGGCATGTGATGCCTGTGACTTAGCAGGAGGCTGCATGGTGGATAGGTCAGGCAATGTGTTCAGCTTTGTATCACAGGGACCTTCTCTCTACATACTGCTTTCCCTCTTATCCTTGATATTGCCCTGATRTGGCTAGTACAAAACCAGCTGTAAGGTGCATATGGATTGCAAATAAAAAGTTAATGATCCCATCCTCCAGTGCTCCATGGAGAGAAAAAGGCCATTAGCTTCATTAAAGCAAGGAAAAATGCTCTTTTGTGCTCCCATTTTCCTTTTTACTGCAGAATGTGTTCAAGAGTGCACACACATCTGTACCTTGGAAAGTTCTGTCTGAATTATAGCTTTTCATTACAAAGAAGAGGGCTTCAGTGTTGACTTTCTTTGAAAAGCTTTTGCTGCCTTTCTTCCACCAAAGGCAACTTGCTAATTCACCCTGCAACTACAGTCATGTGTAACCAGAGATAACAGTCCAAGGAATCTGCCTCTAAACTCCTTAAGTCCTGGGATCTTCCTCGAGATGTCTCCTCTGGTTATTCCCTGGAGTCATAAAACAACTTGTATAATTCTCTAGTCACAGTCAATGCCTCCCTACCCTCCATTTCTGCTGATGGGCAGTAATAGTCGTATATTACATAAGCTGTATAAGCTATGTAAGTCCCTATTTTGTCTTTACCATCACCGCACAAATTTCTGCAGAGGCAAGTGCTTTCATCTGTACCTTCCTTCTTTCCTTGTAGGCCTCAATCCTTTCTTCACTAGGGAGTACTAAGTTAGGAGGCCACCAAAACACAAGGTGCTTAATGTGATGAGACACATGATCTTCTTTATCAATTAAGCGTCTGAAGTTAGCAGGCTGGATTTTCCCTTCACGCTCTTACTTGCAGTAAAATCAAAGATATTCCACTAAATTGTGTGAGTCTGGTTTCCACTAACTCCATGGGTTTGTTCCCAGTTTTGCTGGTGCAATAGAGATCAAAAGCAGGCSAGGCTGGCTGGTGACTGTTGACACGAATGCTCCTGGGCTGGGTCATGGCAGGGTCAAGACAGGCTTTGATGTTAAGCACTGAGGTTACACAAGTTAACAAGATTTGGGTCTGGATCTGAATGTGAACTTTCTATCACAAAGTCAGGATCAAGATGTAGGTGAGATCCTACCATTATAGATGAGTTGCAAAGAGATCATGAAATGCTCAAGAACTAGACACAAATCAGCTAGGAAAATGAAGCAGTCCTTCAACTGAAGGAATTCTGTATTTAAATCCTTGTTTTTCGTGCTATCTAAGGCTGTTGACCACCTTGCTGGTTTCAATTACACTTGTATGTCATTGACATAAGGTGTGCAATTGCCTTTCTTTTTCCATCAAATTTATTTCTTTTTTAGAAAGAAGCAGTAAATACAGATGTTCTACCAGTCTGTTCCTCTTGCTTATAGCCTTTGTTAAAGACTGCTGCAAGCTCTCTGCCTGTTCCTGACCCAGCAAGCGTTAAAGCACATCCTGGATAGAATTTTCACTTGAGGAACCCAACTCTACTGATGTTTTGACCAAGAAAAGAATTCCCTAAGATACTGGGTCTATTGTCAAGCAAGGAATGAATATAATCATACCATAGAAGTTATTTCCCCTACCCTTTCCCCAAGGAATTGGTCCACCTGTAGAAGTCAATGCATAAAGGCTATAC
This sequence comes from Nothoprocta perdicaria, assembly GCF_003342845.1. Lineage (NCBI taxonomy): Eukaryota > Metazoa > Chordata > Aves > Tinamiformes > Tinamidae > Nothoprocta > Nothoprocta perdicaria. The sequence continues at coordinate 1,495,005 of NW_020456298.1, forward strand.
ATTTCCCARAAACCTTCCCACCTGTGAAAAGTAGCTGCCAATTAAGACACACAGATGCAATAGGCAAGGAGTCACAAGGTGAAAGACAAAAGGATTTGGGCATCTGTTGCTGATCTCAAAGAGAGGAAGGAAACATGCTTAAACCATTGATACAGGTGCTCTGTATCTGAGATCCTAAACCAAATAGATACTAAAAAATAACTCACGGAAATAAAAACTGATACTCAAAGCGTTTTCACTGGCTACATTACTCTATTAGTGTATTACTGTTCCTTGATCCAGTGGATGCAATGCCTCAAAAATAGTATTCAAACACTTAGCAGCATAGATGAAACCTCTTTTCTGAAAGTACTTTATAACAAAGTTGCTGAAAACACACTTTGGGCTATTTTTTTTCTATGATTAATTAGATTCATTTTAGAATATTTACAATGAGAATGCCCCAAATGAGCTTTAAACATAGACACATTTCTAAATATAGGCACATTCCCCATGTCAAACAGAAAAAAACGGCGCTGTCTGGTGCACAGCMTCTCTTTCCAGGGAATTGCCAAGCATGGTGTTGTGCTTGCTAATGTTATAACCAGACAAGCTTGCTTAACTATTCAATCAAATATGTGTCTTCTCTCAGCCTTGATGATAACTACAGTGCAAACAGAAGGAGCAGTCAAATCCAGAGGGGTTTCCATGCATACTGGTTTAAGCAGAGGAGGCTTGTTACCCTATTAATTGAAAAGAGTCAGTGGAAGACAACGTAAGTGTGAATCAGAGCAAGTTAAGGTAAAAGGTGCTAATTTCAAGTAGGTGTCTAATAGCGAAGGCCTTGTGTGCTGTAATGGGTCAAAAGAGCCTGGGAAACTATGACACACTCTCCAGAAGGAAAAAAAAAAAAAAAGGATGGACAGAAGCAAAGAAAAAGTATAAAAAAAAAAAAGGATGGACAGAAGCAAAGAAAAAGTATTGGGTAAGTTTAAGAAAAATAAGACTGGACTTTATAGGTACTGGGGAAACCAATGTACAAGAAGAAACAAATGTAATAAAAAGTGAAGGAGAAAATTTGATGAGAATAAAAAAAAAAAAGGGAAATAATGAGCTGTTTTGTTAAAGGGTCAGGAAGCAAAATCATAGAGACTTTATAAAATCTTTATGGAATCTACCTCAGAGATGCCAAAACCCTCTCTTTTGAACATGTCCCAAAGGTTACATTAATTTTATTTCTAATTCTGGTCCATTAGACTCCTACCAGGAAACCTTGGCTCTGTTAAGAATTAGGCTAATGTTTAACCTCACAGAGGCAAYTAGAATCAGACTAGTTACAGAAGGGGACTCCAATATGTGACAACACTTGTCTTTGCTACAAAAACCATAGTTTGGTTATTCCTCTTAATGATATTCTAACTTCATGCATAATAAATCCTAACTTGCATGAGAAGGCACTGAAGGCCATGAGGAGGTGAGAATGCCAGGTTAGCCACTTTGCAACTCATATGGAAAACAGCTAGTGGAAACACTAGTGAATTGCATAGATATAAAAGTCACAAGTGGGACTGAGCTTCAACTGTACCTCTCTCATACCTTCTTGGATGACTGTTCAAGAGACTTACAAAAATCTGCTGCTTACAAGTGCCCCTCTAACAACCAGCTCTGTTAGCACCTGTGGGCTTGTCTGGYATAGTCTCCCCATAGAGGTACATGAGAATGGGTGGTCTCATGCAGAGCTTTCCTTGTGCCTGCCTTGCATGTGGCTTTTATATTTATTTGTAATGTCCTTTACATATTTATTCAAAAACCTAAYGACATTTAAATGAAAAGTGCTCATACTGATTGAAAGCAGGTAGGGGAATAACTGGAAAAATTAAATGCACCATGCTTAATCAGATCCAGGCAACATGCGTCTCAGGGTTGCAGTGAACAGAGCTAATGAATATAGTGGAACTCTGGTAATTAAATTTGAACAGGCATGGCAAAGTGAGGGAAGCAACCACGAAGGAGGGAAATACAAATGGTCTAGATCTTAAGAGGAAGAAACAAAGGGGAAAAAAAGAGTCATCTTATAAAAACATATATCAGTGGGGGTATCCCATAGAGGAAACATCTGCAGAACATTTCTCCAGCTTTCCCTTTCACACTCTTTCTAGTCTCTTCTCACACCCCGCTTCCAGAGTTGTGCTCTTTTTGTTGTTGTTGTTTCTCTTCTTTCCATCCAATCCCTCTCCTCTCCCTTCTCCTATATCCCCTGTTTTTTTTCTTTCTGTGATTTTTCTCTAAAGTCTTTCCCTTTCCTGGGCAGTTCTTGGTTTCCCTTTTGGAGCTAATACAGCCCCTCCAGCCTGCCAGAACAGTTGGAGAAGAAAAGGCAGCTTCACATTTCGTTCTCAAAGCTGCTAAGAAAAACCCTTATTTCTGGATAGGTCCTCAAAGACATGCACTGTGGGACTCTGTGACCAGAAGGACCCCATCCCTCCTTGTCCTTCGCACCCACGCAGSAGGGTGAGGCAGGAACAAATGAGTTACAGTCTAGAGGGAAATCCAGTGGGGTYGCTGGTTTGACAAACTGCACATCGAGACTTATGGGACCTTTCTGAGCTGGTCTTTGGACAAATTCTTAACATTTCATTAGAATAAAAGCAGAAGCCCCACAAGGACAAAATTCTGCCCTTAGCTACATCCAGGCAACCCCAGTGACTTTGCAGGATCCTGTCTGTGAAGGAATTGAAGGAAGAGAATTTATCTCTCTTTTTTTTTTTTTTTTTTTTTTTTTTTTTTTGGGATAATGAATTCCTTTCAATTGAACTGAGAATCAGTGTCACTACTTGAATTGCACACTTTTTTGCTGACTACAAGATCTTTTAATGTCTTGCCAATGGAGAGCTATATAGAGCGTTAACAGAGTTGTATGTTAGAGAACATTTCCACTTGAGAAGCAGAAAGTGAGTTTAGATGATGGTAAAATAAAGTACTTTCTTTTTCCTCTCTTGATATCTTTGTTGGAAAGTGGAAGACTCTCTTGGGATCTGTTGTTTGAATCATTACTGAAATGACTTTCTATCAGAATACTGACTMTCTATAGAGATCACAGAATCACAGAATGGTTGAGGTTGGAAGGGACCTCTACAGGTCATCTGGTCCAACCCGTCTGCTCCATCAGGGACACCCAGAGCAGATGGCACAGGGTCACATCCAGGCGAGTTTTGGAAATGAGGCTAACATTGAAAAAACAAATCCCTTTGGGACCTTTAACTCAATCCCTCCTTTTCCCCCAATCCAGAAAATCCTTTAAAATGATTTTTAGCAGCTCTAGCAACTCGCAGAACAGAAAGGCAGAAGCTGTTCGCACAGATTCTGAGTAAGTGCACAGTGTCTCCTGGCTGAGCAGGGCATTACTGATGGGTCAAAGTGATTTGCTGGATCAGAGGCATTTCCCTCCATGTGAGATGGTGATTGCAGAGGTCCCATTTGCATACTGCACAGGGCAGCTCAGTTAGGTGGTTTTGAGGCAATCACATCTTAAAAGGCAATTTGAAAAAAAATGCATATAGCTTCAAAAGTCATTCACAGAGGGTGGGGTTAGTGGCATCTGTTTCTCATAACCTTTGAAACATTACATATGTTTGAGAATGGTACTGTTTCTTTAGAAGTAAACCATATAATCTCTGGATTTTTTAAATTAAACACAGTGCATTTAATTTAGGATACTGTTATTCTAAAAAGACAATACTAACCTTTTTTGACCTTCTCTGTGGTGTAAGTTATTGTTGGCAAAGTCAGTTTTGGTCTCTTTGTCTCATACAAGACTGTATTTCATAAATTGCCTTATAGTTTTTGAGTGGTGGCTGGACTCTTGTGTTCTAGATAAGGTCAGGAAAACAATTTATCCAAGGCATTTGAAAAAGAAAGGAAAAATTGCCCACTTTTCTCATCAAATATAATTGCCATTCACCACATCTAAATACAGTGCTTACTGCATCTTTACTGGAGAACCAAAAGCCACTATAAATCAGTTTATTTGTACATTAGCACGAATCTGGTGCAGTGAAAACAGAGKAAATGGGCCTTGTAATTAACCCTCTTAGAGCTCTGATGGAAAAYTGATAGATCTGGAACTTATGCTAGGGCCAACTTTTTTTATTTTATTTTTATTTTGTGAATTATTGAAAACCAAAACAAACGCTTTCTTCTCCTTTTGCTGGAGCACACAAGCTCTGGAAGTGGACAGGAGAGCCGACATGAGGGCAGAGCAAGAGGCGGAGGCAGAGCAGGGCTCGGCGAGTTGATTCAATTAGGTATTAAACGCCTGGAACACGATTTCGTTTGCCAACAGCTGTATACAATCATTTGCGGTTTTGAGGCCAGGGTAATTGGCATATTATGAGCTTTTGCCTCAGCTTTTGGCATCCGTCTGAAAACCACAGTGGAAGGGGAGGGCTGGGAGCGGAGCTGAGCTGCCGCACGCGGAGGCGGGAGCCGTCCCTGCGGAGAGCCCGTGTGCTCCGGCACCGCCCCACGGGCAGTGCCACCGGCCTTCCCTGAGGTCCCGTGTCCCCAGCAGCACCTCCTCCAGCTGCAAAGGGTTGGGATCATCTCGCGGGTGGGAAAGGAGGTGGTCACTGGTATTTCCATAGCACAGTGAGACTTCGGCAGCACAGCCTCACCCGGTGCTAATGGATATGGGGAGCTTCTGGTGTGCTCTGGCAAGCTGAGGGGGTCCTTGCTAGGCTGGATCCAGGGCCAAGAGCACTTGGTGCACACACATTTATGCTCTTAACCAAGCACGACTGTTTTGAGGAAACTGTCTAAAGCTTCTTGCTAATTGGAAGCAGTGAGGGAATTTTATTTCCCTTCATATGCCTTAGTTCCTTAGTGATCTCTCTATGGGAGCTGAGTAGTTGCTTCGTCTTTTCCCATCCATTTTTTTTTGTTCCCCCAGTTTCATTCTCCTTTTGCTGCAGAAGAGGAAGCCATGGCCTTTGGCTACATGTTTGTACAGAGCCCAGCACAACGAGCCCCAGCTAGATGGAGACACTGTGGCACCACTGCAGCATCAATATTACGTGGTAATGTAATAGCAGCCACGYTTCATCACAGGATGAGTAGCACCAAGGAGTTCCCACCTACAACTGTTTATTTGCTGTTAAAGGGGTGTCAGTCATGAACAGTTCCTCTAGCTTGGCATTATTGTAACCAACATGATATCCTGGTTTCTTAATTGTTCTCCTTAAAGAGATGTCATCCTGCTTGTTGAGAGGCTCTCAACTAATGTCTAATAATTAAGAACTGAAACATGCGGCACTATTCCACATTAGTATTTTTTCTTTATAATAATAATTTGCTTATTTTTTTCCTTGTGAGACTCAGAAGTCTTTACAAAGAAAGAATGCTGCTACTTCCACTTAAGTGGGAAGAAAAGTGAAGTCCGATGAAGTGATGTGTCTTACCAAGAGTTTATATAGCAGATCTACAACAGTCATTGAAACAAAGCACAAATCCATCAAAAGGCGCATCATAGTCATTCCCATAAGTGAGAAGTCAATATAGTTACTCGGGAATTATAGAAAGAATAATTCATCCCCTATACATATGAGAATGCATGCCTGCTGTTTTTCTAGGCAGGCTGATCTGCTGAGCTCATCTGCTGCTAACTTCGGTGAACCTTCTCTTAATGCATGCTCTACTGTTTGTCAGCATAGCTGAGAGATGGAAACAAAAGCCTTCAGACTTACCAATAATCAATCTTTGCCTCTTGATCACAGTGCAGGGTGTCCTGCTTCTGACAGTTGTGGTTTTACGATGGGTCAGGTGGACAGCAGATGTTCACCTGCTTTACTACAGTAGCAGTAAAACTCTTAAGGCAATCTAGGAACACAAAGGAGCCGTCTACCCCAGCTGCTTTGCCATCAGGCAAAAGACCTTCAGATGTATTTGTCTATCTGTCTCTTCTAATTTCCTTTCAGAAAGCTCCAGCAAGGGAGCTCCTGTTCTTTTCTTGGGCAGATTGTTTCTTTCTGTAGCAGGATCCTGCTCCCCTGAYGCTGCTTGCCTCCCCCCCAGCCCATGTGGCTAATTTAACTTTTTTCTTCCTATGAATGCTCCCTGATATGGATGCATTATACACTCAGAAATGTCATAATTTCCCCTGCACCATCACACTGTTATGCTTGCTCATCTGGAGTCCATCTGTGTAGGGTTGGTAATGAACTCTTATTGCACTGCAGGGTAGGAGGTTCAAGGGCTGAGGAGTTAGGGAATCCCTTCAGAGCACGGGCTCTATTGCCCTGAAATGGGTAATCAAGCCCAGTTTATTGAGTGCAGGACTGGGGTAGCTGTGTGAAACTTAATAACCTGTGATGTTCAAGAGGTCAGGTAAGATGACCCAATGCTCTCTTATAGTTGAAACCCTAAGATCTTGTGTCTGACTTTAATGCTATTTATAGAACAGTTGTTTTCTTTAGCAGTTATGAAGCTCCAAGTATATTTGTAGGTCTCTGAAATCACAAGTCCCCTGAGTGCTCCAATATTACAATGATGGAAGATGCCGTATAAAATTGTATAAAGAGTTTAGGATAAAGTCCTTGTCCTATTGTAGTCAATGACAAACYTCATTAACTTTCACAGACTGAGGATTTCACTCTTTCTCTTCAAAGCTAAGTTGCACCTGGAAGTGCCCCACACTGTAACAGAGAACATTGCYACCAGATCACAAAGGTACCAAGTGCTGGAAGAAGCTCATTAACTAAAGCAATGGGGAAGGATCKGACGACTAGTGATGCTGAAGGGTTTTGCCAGCAGCTCCAGAAACATTCAATGGGGAGATGAAAGAGAGACAAGAAAAGCAGCATGGCTAGGCTAGGACTCTGGTGGTTTAAATGCAGGAAAGAGGTCAGAGATGAGGAAGAAAAAGCCTAACATCCTAAAAAGCACAGATCACTACAACACTTGCATGTCCTTGCATTCCCCGTGCTGCCTGTGCAATTACAATTAATGCTCTTCCTCCTGATTCTCCCATCCCACAAAGGTTTCTGTTAGGGAAATGTTATGTGCAATGGTTGAAGCAGGCAGAGCCAGTGATCCTGTTCTGCTGCTCATTGTGTTAGTGATAGTTACCCAACAGGTAAAACCTAGGTGACTTAGGAGTTAGCAATCAGAGTGCCTGCATTGTTTTGAAAATTGGCTAAATAGGACTTAAGCAAGCATCAATATTGATCTAACACTAAGGTCTTCTATCCTTGGCAGTCTCTGAGCATATCAGCTAAGGAAGATAAGCTAATAAACATAACAGTTTTCTCCAGAGCTCTTATGCTGAGTATGGAGTTGCTGCTGTCTATAATGCCATGGAGCTGGCAGCTCTAAATATATCCCTTTTTTCTTAGTGAATTTGTATTCACTACATAAGAGACTGACTCTTATGGCTACTCTTAGACAGCATGTGGAAATACATGGGATTTGAGCTAGGATTTTGTCATCGAAACAAAGCTAGGATTTAGGAAACACATAGCCAGGTGTGTTTCAATTAGATTTATGCTTCTCAATTTCTCTGTCATTTTCAGACTCTTAGGCCATACTTAACCCTCATCCTATTCAATATATGAAAAACTGTGTTCAATTTTGGATTAATAAGATCTCTGTCGACTAGGATGGAGGTGTATTGTCACTGAGTAACACAGAAATGGTCAGCTAAATTGGAGATGTTTTGAAGAAAAGGTACAACACTCACCTTCAAAGATGTTAATGTCACATTTTTCCTTTTTTTTCCCTGGAGAAAACATCACTTTGAGCCATTTGAAACAGCAGGAGCAAATTCCTACCTGTGACATTCCTATGGAAAATCCTTTTGTTACATGCTGAGGGGAAGAAGAAGAAAATAGGGGAGTCTTCTCAGGTCTTAGAGCTATCCTCTTTGAAAAGCTACTGAATCATTTCATTGAGGATGACCAGACCAAKGAGGAAAAGCAGATGAAAGAATTAGTGAGCAAGTGCTGTTGGCTTGGCAAAGCCAACTGAGAGTTGATAATCCAATAGGCCCTTTGTGAATTCCTTTGGTTTGGCTTTGCACAGTGTGCCCCTGCTATTGCTCTGTCATTAAGTAATCTCTGGAAAAGTATGATTAAAATCCAAACCAAACTTTACTAGGCAAACAGTGAGGCAGTGCTGGAAGCAGGATGTTCATAGTCCTAACTTTTATAGGCTCACCTGCTTCTTCATAGAACCATTTTTAAAAGTGGGATCCTCTTTCTCTCCTACTTACATGGAAAAGCTTGTGGAGTTGGGGTAGTTTTTAATGCCTAGTGGAACATGCTGGGCTTGGGCTGGGTTTGGGCCCTTTCCTCATCCCTCCTAATCCCCCTTGCTTTTCCACAYATTAGTTTGCACTTCCTCTAGCTGCTTGTAAACCAGAACTCTGGCAGCAAGCGTATGAAATACTGAATTGACTATGAACTTCATGACTTAAAATGAGGAGACAGAGGTCTCCTGGCAGGCTTCAGATCCACAGACATGGCAGAATGAGTTATGGAGGAGATGCTCCACCTTTGCACTGTAATTTACTTCTGAGTTGATAAATCTTTATCCTGAATTATATGCTGGAATCAGAACTGTTATTAAAATCTTGCGCACAGGAGTTCTCCAGTTATTCACTGCTTCTCACAGTACATGAATCAGGGTCCAAAATGAAAGGATCAAGCACCTAGATTTGAGTTTTAAATGATTTTTTTTTTTTTTTACAAAACGCATAGTTTAAACTGCACAATTAATTGCTAGAGGAAGTTGTAAAAACAAATGCAGGTGTAGAAAAATGAGAGGTAAGGAAAAGTCAGGTGAATGGAGAGAAGATAGGTACATTAGTGATGGTTAAAGAGAGCAGTATGAATAGCAGGAAGGGTCAACACAGAGAGAGACCCTGACAAGTCTCTAGGCAGCTGGGCAATTGGGTCAACAAGGGCAGAACGAGGTTTAACAAAACTAAACTCAATGTAAAGTCAGACACCTGGGACTGAGCAATCCTCAGAAGAAGTACAGTCTGAATGACTAGGAGCAGCTCTACTGGCAAGCTCTGCCTGGGCATTCTGGTGGCCAGCAAGATGAACATCAGGCAGCAGAGTGTCCCTGCAGCCCTGACTGCAGACCCTGTCCTGGGCTGCATGAGCAAGAATATTGCCAGCAGATTAGGAAATGTGATTATCCCACCCCAGTCAGTATTTATTCAGTCACACTGGAAATACTGTTTCCCGTTTTGGTCTTAGTGCAATGGAGACAATCTGGAGAGGGTCCAGTGAAGGCCCATCATAGTGATATGGGGTGGAAGAACTTGACACATAAAGAAAGATTGAAGGAACCAGGTTTGTTCAGCTTACAGAAGGCTGGGGCAAGGCCCAGTGCAACATAGATCTAATAATTATCCTCTTCCTGTACTTAAGAGGTAGATGTAGAGAAGGCCCTATGTTCACAAGGGAGTGCAATGACAAGACAGAAGGCAATGGACCCAAATTGCTCCAGTGAAAGTTTTGTCTGTGCGTAAGAAAAATATACTATGAGAACAATAGGTTGTCTGGAGGAGAGGTTGAACCTCCTTGGCTGGATGTACAGAGCTCTACCTAACTCTCATCCAAGGCCCTGTGCTCAACAGAAGTTTAGACCAGATGACCTCTAGGGGTCCTTTCCAAGATCCATCTTCCCGTGTTTTGTTTCTTCATATTTCTACATATCTGATACTGCCCATAGGCAGAATTTGTATATGTAACTGGATGCATGCAACCTGAAACAGTGCCTCATCCTTATGTTGTTTAGATCTATTTCTGTAAAACATATTTTTCCTTTCCAAAAAGGAAGAACTCTAACAGAGGTAGGGCAGCCTCTTGATGTGGCTATGCAGGAGCAGGGATAAGCTATGTTCTTCAGATGAATTGTTAGGTGCTGCCCAGGTAGAAAAGGATCAGCATAAAGCAGGTGGAAGCRAGAGCTACCATGCATGACCCAAACGTCACTGCTTCCATCAATAAAGCTGTTTCTTGGGTACGCCTCTGTATACCACGTATTGCTGAACTGCAGCTGAATGCTTAACAGACATTACTATTTGCAAAACCACTATCCTCTAAGGACAATCTCTGATCAATCTAAAACCGTTGTTGGTTCATTCAAGTGCCTCATGACTTACATGCACCTGAGACAGCGTCTTGCTCTTTAATGGCAATAACGGGGTGAGAGCAGGGGAAAGGAAGCAGCCGAGCGGAAGGAAGTCTGGTACTAGTAAATCAGCCTTGCTTAAACCTCACGGGAGCAGCCTTTCATGCAGTGACCCTCAGACTGCAGTGAGATGAGTCCTCAGTGAACAGAAGCATTATTGCTCCTTTGAAGCCATGGGAACTTCACTGAGTTACACGAGATGAAGGTGCAGCCTTCTGTTATATTGTTCTGTTGATAAAAAAAAAGCTGATACGGTAGCTAGTGCCCTGGCCTCTTGAGCCTCTTCAGTTCAAGGTTTTTGTCCTCACCGGAGCAATGATCTGGAACAGTGACGTGATGGGCTTGWTACTGGGCGAAAGAAAAGCCTGCTCCACTGAGTGCTTAAGGGATGCTGTTGTGAGTAGTAGACTTTCATCTCTGGACCTACCTGTTTGGCTGTCTCTGCTTGCAAAACCTACATAACACTTTATATATATTCTCAAAACAAGTTTGCCCATACACTTTTTCTTCTTTTCTTTTTTTTTTTTTAAGAAAACCAAGACAAAATGATCCCGTGCAAACAGGCCAGGGTGAGCACACTTAGCTGAAAGAAGCCAGTGGCAACAAGACCAGTTTCAGAGTCAGGATTCCTTAAGGCTCTTCAGCAAACAATGAGCTCCTGCAGGAGCTCCTAGAGCAGTCTTGAGAGTATCAGAGTGTTATTGCGGCCAACCTCCACTCACCCTAAAGAGAATTCTGTGCAAGGTGTAAGGACCTGCGTCAGTGCCAGTGTAAGAGTCTAGAGGCAGAGARAGCCTTGGGTTTCTGCCTGCCACCTTTGCTTCTGTTGGGCTGCCAAGGATCACACTGCCTGGCCCAAACATGTAGACAGAAGTCTCCTTTTGCAGGCATGAGGCCCATGTAACAGCTGTGCAAGCCTCTCACATCCATTGCAAACACTGTGATGCTATGAGAAAAATTGCAGACTCAGCACTATGTTTTCCCCTTTGAGGGCATCGCTTCGCTAAGCTGCTGAATAGCTTCCCTCCACCCCACACACAACTCCCCACACTCCTTACCAAGAAACCTGAGAGTTACATTTCRTTTCACCCAACCACAATCCCTTTTATCTTTTCTCCTCTTTCCTACACCTCCCTCAGGACATGGTTTGTTTTGGGCTTTGGGGCTTTTGAAGCCTCTTAACCCAAGTTGCCTCCCCCATCTCCACTCTTCCCTCGTATTTGACCAGCTGATACAGATTGTTTCTCAGGGGGCAGTCCCTGTCCAAAAGCTACGTGCTGTGACATGATCAGAAGATTTAGTATTCCAGAGTTGCTGGCCTTTATATTAGGATCTTTTTTACTTCATCCTTTTTTTACCCCCCTTTTTTTTTTCTAGTATATAAAAAGTGCTTGTTCTGAAAATAATGCTGACATACCAGGTCCCTCTGGTTGTATCAGTTTTACAACAGCCTTGCACCGGATCTGGGTTCCCAAGGAGGAGAGGCTGGGCTCACGTGGTCTGCCATTGCTGCTAATTCTTCTATACAGAGCAATAGTGGTCCTTGTAGACTCTCTGGTTAAGCAGTCCCTATCTGCATCTCACATTCAATTTTTATTAGAAATTTGTGATGTCTGTTACCATCCCAGAGACATCTATTTCATGAGAATATTATTTTTTTCTTTTCTAATTTTTAAATCAAACAAACAAACAAAAAATCATCCTMTGTTGTATTAATCATGTGTTTTAGATCTGTGGCTCACTGTAGGCCAAATTCTGCCTCCAAATGAATGGGTTTATCACTCTGACTTCCACTGAGACATTGGGTACAAGGGCTGGTCTTAGTGAGACAATCCGAACTCAAGAGAGTTGTGTGTACAACAGGGTGTGTAAGTACTAACTGATGTACCGTGTAATCTGGCACATATACCCTGTGCTTTGTATTTGATGTCTRTAGTCTGTCTACTGTCTAAACAGTTTGGACTGCTTTTTTTTTTTTTTTACATGCCTAAACAGCCTTTAGAGGCAAATTTTGAAAGATTTCTATCCAAATTGCAGTCATARCCATATTAAGCTAAAAAAACAAGTACTCATAAGTAAGGAAATGATAGAATTATTTTTGTTTCTGTACTTCAATATTTAAGTGATTTTTTTCTATAAAGAACCATATTGAATACAGAAATTTTAGATATTCAAGTGAATAAGTAGGGCTGCATGCAGAATCCTTTTTCTTACGGAAAGTGAAAGATATTTCAATGTTATATTTTAAGGTGGATTTGGAGGCCTAAATTGTGCAGAGGTGAGGCATGGCCGCAAGAGCACAGCCTACATCCGTGGTTGCTGCAACGTTCTGCACAATCTGTACAATGGGAATGAAAAAATCACAAGGCACATTTTCTGGGTGCACTTGGGAAGTGTCACCTATGGAAATCMAATATGGACAGCACTTTTTAATCCCACCAAGGGTAACAAATTTCTGGCTGAGGGCATGAGCTGGTGAAAGTACTTGCATTTCTAGTCCTTGTTCTATCTGGGCCTTCAGTCCTGCCCAGCACCGTCCTGTAGCTGTGAGAGAACAAGGTCAACTGATTCGAGAAGACAGTGAACAGGTAACATCCCAGAAAAAGCTAATGATTGTTTCTAGCCCAGATCAGTGCCTGGCATGGCTGTGCAAAGCATAGAGAGGATGGTRTGAGAGCAAGGATGAAAGTGAAGACTAGGAGCAAGAAGGGTTTGTGTTGGCTTTCCCCCAGGCAAAAAGCTCTTCCAGTTATGCAAGCAATGATGTTTGTTACACTCTCAGAGCTTACCTTGGCCTTTGCATCTCCTTTGCTAGCATTTCTTTCCCGCACTGCTTCACCCATCAAGTGGAAGGCGAGGAGGGGATCTACGGAAAAGAAGTCGCAATGCTGAGTGGCTAAGTGCCATCCGAGATAACTGAAGTCCTTCCTGCTTAGCACCTTGGAGATGTTAAGTCACTTAAGCCAAAAGTTTTGCAGACAGTTGCTGTTTTGCTTCCTCATTTTTTGAGTGCTTTCAAGTCCTTGCTCCAAACCACAAGAGCACTTGGACTTGTAGAAGAGAATGCCATTGGATTTTGTCAATACAGCCATTAGTTTCTAATCTCCTTAGATATGGCTAACCTGCTTTGCCAAAAATTCAGTCTGGGGCAACCCCTAGGAATGTAAACTTTCAGCCTGCAAAGTGAAGTGCTGGCATACTGATAAGTACCTCAAAYTGGGCTCTTGGAATGGGAAGCATTTGGCAAGTTATTAAGAGGTGAAACCAACCACARTACTTGAGAATAGAACTTGGCCTATAAAAAATAAGGAAGAGCAGTTTGTATTTCACTATATGAGAGTATAAAAAAAAATCTCTAGGGCTAGGATTTTTATATACGACTGCAGGAGTTAGTGTACAAATGAAGCATGTGCACAAAAAGCGGATTATTTAGACTTTCTCTGTGTTTTATCTCAAGAGTGCAGGGCTTTCATGCCCAAGTGGAAGGCTGTGTTCCTCCAGCATTCCCACTTCTGGAAAAAGGTGAGACTGCCTGAGACTCTTTATCCCATTTTCAGAAGTGATTTAGGCTTTTATGTACCACATCTTTGATTCAAAATCTGGGGAAGCTCTGCTTCTCTATCATTAGGGTGGTTCTGGTTCCTCTAGTTCAGTTYTTAACCACAGCATAAAAATATAAATGCTGAATCTGATTTCTTTCCAAGTTCTGAAGAAAATTAGGCTCTGGAGCACCACTCTGTGCTAATGGTGCTGTGCTTAGCACTCAGCACTTGATGCCTGGGAAAAAGAGAATATTTAATTTGTCTGCTGGTTCCTGTGGCCAATAACATCTGACCTGCACACTTCTTTCTGTCACTGACTGTGACAAGGGAGATGAACTCCTTTAATTTAAATTTCTGGGAGGGAATTGAGGGGAAGAGAACAGGCACAGATCACCTCAACTTTAAGCAATGAAGTTGCATTTATCTTCCTCAGCCCTCTGGCTGACAGCATGAGAAAGTGTTGCTTTCATGTGAGGTGCTCACCTCACCTTGTCTGGAAAGGCTTGCAGGCAAAATGGTGCTAAGGGCCGTGGTAATAGCCCCTTGGGGATTGGCAGACTTCATATTTCAAGGTGGACTGTGCTTTCCAGCAGTGTTGGACTTCAGCAAATTTGATCTAAGCTACATGAAAAGCTCCTTCTATTACCTTTTGTACTCTCTCTTTTTTCTTTTTTTTTTCCCTTTTTTTTTCTTTTCCTTTTGGCCTTTCTTTTTCCTTTTGCCTCAGTTACCATGACCTTGAAATGGGAGGGGGAAATTAAAAGAAAACATTCAATACCTCAAATGTTGTTAAACCACAAGAAACGAATAGAAGTCTGAAGAGGTCATCATTGAAAATAATCCAGCTGGGGAGCTCATTAAGAATGTCACCTTTCCAAGATCAGTGCCATTTCCTCATGGTGTGGGTGTTCTTATTTATTATGCCATTAAAGTTGTTTTCCTTTGGGCAGCCTTCAGGCATCTTCCCTGGGGATTCATTAGCCTGGGCAGCAAGCCATGTGGAACCCCCGAACATTTAGCGCCAGCTCTGTTGGACACACAACACTCAATATTTCAAAGACAACAATCCAGTGTGTTTCTAGAGGGGAAAAAAAATAGCTGGCAGGTAGCACACTGAGCCCGTCACGACGAATGCGTAATGCCACAGTGATTCCTCCGTCTTGAGRCTAAAGAGCATGATGTTGCAGATTCTTAAGGTATGACTATGGGCCTCGCACCTCTGCTTGGCTTGGCTCACACAGGCTCACAGCTCTGGGGCCCCATACTCCGTTCCTCTGACACACTTGCACTGCTCCCGAGTCCCACCATCACTGCRCTGCCCTTCTCCCAGGATTCAGATTTTGGTGTAGTGTTTCTCATGTGCAGCTGGCCAGAGCTCACTTGGCATTGCTGTTAATAACTCCCAGTGCCTGGGCTTCTCCCTCTTCCAAGATACTCCTCTTATTCTCACACAGGTCTGCCACAGCGCGCTTTGAAATTTGCTTTCCACAGACGTTTAAACTCAGCCCCTGGTAGGTTAGCAGAGCACTATATCCAGGATTAGCTGTAAAGTCTATCAAGGGGCATGAGAAAASTCTCCGGATTTCAGTAGGTTTTAGATCCAGCCCAAGGGAGAGGGGTCAAGACTGATATGGCTGACAGGGTTTGAAAAAGTACCAGAACTGAGCTGCTCGGCAGAACTGAGCTGCTGGGACCRGGGGATAACACAGAAATAAATGGAAAACCGCATTACCTTTTCTTCTGTCTGATTGCAGCTGCGATCCACAGGGACTGCAAGTGTAAGTGCAAGGAGGCTGGCTGAAAACTAACGGCCACCTCTCTTAGCATGCAAGGGACAGAGTTTGTACTGTCTTTTCCARTAGAAAAGATTCCTTGTTAGTTTTTGGATAAAATTGTGTTGCTGTTGCTTAGAGCAAGAGGAGCCAGTGCACTGCTGTTCTCCTCGCACATGGGGACATCACACAGCAAAGCAGCTGGAGGAGGAAAATCCATCAGGGAAGGGAGACCGTCCTCCTCCCAGGCAAACTAAATTGAAGTGCCAGATCACGGTAATAGCTGCTGTTTAGGGAAGCAGAGGAGGAGGCATGAAAAGAGTCAAGGCAAGAGAAGAAATACAATCATCCATATTTYCAATGAATAAAACATGTCTGTCCTCATGCAAAGAGGGTGAGGTAATAAGGGCCTCACATCTCAAATATGTATTTGCTCTCGGTTTCTTCCAGGCTTCGGGGGCTCATTTTGCAAATCAATAATGGTATTTGTATAGCTGAAATTACAGTGTTACTGCACACACCGCTATAGCTAATGCTCTGCTTCCCTCCCTGCTATGAGGCTGTTTTTTCAAGTACTTGTGTCTCAGCTGTAAATACACACTCTGCTCTGAGGCAGAGTGGYGGGAAACCCATCAAGGTGCAGGCCCAGCATCAGGCCAAGCCACAGCAATTCCTGGCTCCAGCGGGAATCGCAGCTCCGTTGGGATTGGGATCGGTGCGCAGGGGCCCATTTTGGCAGCACTGCGGGCTGGTTTGTGCCAGCCAGCTCATGTYTGGGGTGTAAACGGAAAGAGTCAATCTCCAGCAAGAGCAGCAGCCCCCCATACCTATCCCAGACTGGTAACAAATGTGCCCAGAAGGCTGCGGTGACCACAGATCGGATCTGCACCCAAGAAAGAACAGGAATGCCTATGAGCACCCCTCAGGCTGCAGGCTCCCTGAAGGAGAATAATTTAGCCTCGATCTTGTGCTCCTTCCAGCAAGAGTGCTGAAATTGCTTCTGCTTTATAGCTAAGCAGAGGGAGCAAGATCAAACCCACTGSCAGGTAGTTGCAGTGCCTAGCTGTGGGTGGCTTCCATGTAACTTATGCACCCAGAAATAGTAAAACTGTGCCTTGGTGGTTAGGCCTGGGCATTACGAAAAAGCTTCTTAAAGCAGGAGGGTCGAGTAGCCCTTAAAAATGTGCTCAGGGAGGTTACTGAGTCCCCATCCTTGGAAATCTTCAACTCTATCTGGCAAAGCCCAACTGCCTGTTACAGGTGATAACCTCTTTTCAAGCAAGAGCTGAACTATAGGGTTTCCAGATATCTCCTATGATTTATACAGATTTAAGGGAAGAGTTGAT
Organism: Nothoprocta perdicaria; assembly: GCF_003342845.1. NCBI lineage: Eukaryota > Metazoa > Chordata > Aves > Tinamiformes > Tinamidae > Nothoprocta > Nothoprocta perdicaria. The sequence goes on from NW_020456298.1 coordinate 1,511,841, forward strand.
CAAACAAATTAGATTTTTTTCCAATGAGATTATTGGCTTGATTGATGGASGTAGCAATCTAGTTTACTATAACATACTTTGGCATCTGCAGAGCTTCTTACTTGATGATACAGAGAGTTTTGGTTAAAAAATGAGAGTAGTGAAGGAAATCAGGGTAGCACCTACATACAAAATGATTCGAAAGGAGGCCAAATGAGAGGTCTTGAAATAAAATGGTAAATGAGCAACTGTCAATGTGGACAGCATAATCAAGTGGTGTGTTTCTGGACTGTTACCTTGCAAAGATTGGCAGGGACATTATTTAATATTTCTATGAATGAGCATCACTGGAAATACTTGCAGATGATCAAAAGATTGCACTAGCAATACACATTGAATTGCATGTGTTAGCAGCAACCTGATTACTTAGTAGCTCAACACTAGCAAATAATATTTTTATTTTACCAATGATCCATCAGAAGCTGTACAGGCAGAGTCACAGCATGAGCCACACGGATGGGATTAGGACCACTCTCTTAAACGGTGCTAAAATGGGAGAAATGCTGCTGGAAGGACAGGGGAAAAACAGATGTCAGCACTGTCCTACTGGGGAAAAGCAGATATCAGCACCGTGCTATGACTAGAGGAGTTACCATTGTCTTGGGAATTAGGCAGGGGAATTATCACATATGAGAAAGAGGATCTATTTCCATGATTCAGGAAGAATGCTGAGAAATTGGGGAGGATTCAGTGAAGAGCCATGGGAATTACTGGACTGTTGCATTAGGTAGGTGTTTTGGTGTTGGCAGGACTAGAGCTCAAACAATCAATGCAGTGTTAACAGTAAGAAAGGTATGAGCAACATGGGATGAAAATCCTTTAATGTTTACAACTGAAAGCCAACTGTCACCCCTCACCATACACACACACACACACACACACACACTCTTTATTGCTTTGCTTGAGCAAAACCTGATTAAGCCTTATTTTCCTGGTCATTTGCGATTTTTACTATGCTTGTTTCCTTAAAAAAAAAAAAAAAAGAAAGAAAGAAAGAAAAGCAAATACTGAAATCTAAAAATTCATCCCATTTAACTCAGTAGTTGGAAGCACACAGGCATTTTGCACCCCCCCACTTTTCTAGCAGGAAAGAATTTTGATAATTGTTTTCCATCAAAATAGGGATTTGAGTGGCAATGCTAATAGATCTTTACCTTTAAGAAAGGCCACCATAAGCATTTCTCTGAAATACACTGGGGAGCCAATATTTTATCAGTTTGCAAGTGTTGCACAGCTCTGCAATATGCTGTGATGCTGGATACGGATCTAATAGGCCTAACTGACAACAAGCTGGCACTCTTCCAAAGCTATGCAAAATCCCTGCACAGCTGGAAGCCTGAGAAAAACCCAAAATTACATGCACTGACTTTCCAACTAACAGAACAGCATGGACTGATGCAGTTGGAGCTCCCTCATACAGATCAGTCATTGTGTAAAGTGCCTGAACTTTACTATGCACATTACTGCTGTCGGGTACTTTTTATTCAWTTAAATCATTGTAAAATTCAGTTCTGCTGTTGCTTTGTTGTTCAACCTTCCCARTCAATGAAGATTCACTTAGAAAGTGAAGAACTTTGCAGTGGATTTTTTAAATATCGCAGAATCACAGAATCACAGATGGTTGAGGTTGGAAGGAGATCATCCAGTCCAACCCCCTGCTCCAGCAGAGCACGGGGCACAGGGAGGCATCCAGGCAGTTTTTGAAGACCTCCAGAGAAGGAGACTCCACAACTTCCCTGCGTAGCCTGTTCCAGGGCTCTGTCACAAATATTGCTTTTAGAATATAGAGAATATTGCTCAAATACTGCTTTTAGAATATCCTTTGGCTAGTAATAATTTGTATTTAAAAAAATCCTGAAGAAATATTTTAAGGAGTAAAAGTCTTTTTCTTGAAAAAATGGAAAATTCAAAAAAGTTAATGATTTCTGTAGAATTGTCCATGAAGAGGAGATATTGTAATACTCTTCTGCTTGAAGACTTGTCATCCAGCTCATCTATACCCATGAAATGGTGAAAAGGTCTTTTCTGCTATAGTAGATTAATAGAAGAAGAACTCTACTAGCTGGGTTTGTCTTCCTTTCACACTTAGTCTGAGGTCTGAAAAGCATTGCCAGATTTGCTTGTTTTCATTCCCAGGGCTCCTCGTGGAGATTTCCTTTACTTTGAAAGTGGGTCATTTCATATTGGTAGCAATCTTCTTACTTGCCACTTTGAGTTTCAGATTCAAATCAAAACAACAAAGAAGGATTGTTGTTGGAAAGCTCTCAAGAAAAACTCAGATAAAAGCTGGTCTAACTTTGTTTCAAAGCCACATTGCAAATGTTAAAGGTTTTGGATTCAAAACCACAACTCTGCTGATTTTCTTTATTGGAAACTTGTTCTACTCCACTCAAATCAGTGAATGTGGGCATGCAAGAGCAGACCAAGGAATGATGCTCAGTATGATTTGTTTTCAGGACCCATCTTCCCTAGGGCCTGATATCAGGTTGCTAGAGTTTAAGGTTTTTGCCCACAAAGTATTTCTCTGCTGCTAGTAGGACGATGGCTTATGAAGTTCTTTCTTGGGCTAAACTCCTGTTTTGAGGTGAACTAAACAGACAGAAATTAAAGAATTCTTTCCATAGAACTTCTCAGTCATTTGCGTAGGAGCAAAGAGTTGAGAGTTATCATGCATTAAGAAAATCAGATTGCTGATTATAAAACATGAAATCTTTGGCTGTTTTAGCATAGATGCAACTTGTAAGACTAAAGCATGCTTTTGTTGTACAGCTTTGTTTTGTTTGTTTGAGGTTATATAATTTAACAAACTTGGTAGAAACCAGTGGGCAGATATTCACCAGATGAGTTTTGCCCGTATCAAGACCAGATGAGTTAAGCCTTTATAGGATATACTAGGTCTAATCAGCCACCCAGTCTCCCTGAGCTTCATCTTTCCTGCTGAAAAATGGCAATGACCCTTCCACTTTTCTCCTATATCACCTCAGAAAGCATTCAGAGAKATTATTTCCCTGAGCCTCTGACAGATGTGGTGGGGATGAAGCCCTCAAAAATGCTCCACACCTAATTCTCCTCCAAGGCAGTGAGAGTTTCCCCTCTATGCCGAGACTGTGATATTGCCCCGTGGCAGAGCAGCAAACCTCAGAAACAACTGGATCCACTTGTGTGTGCAGCACTCCCCGCATGCGTTTTCCTCCTTCCTATTTATTTACGAAGGAGAGRTATAGCCGGGAAGGTGGTGGTTTGCTTTTTATTGATTTAAGGGAAGAAGGAGAGATCGCATGCTCAGAAAGCTTTGAGCAGCTAAAGAGTAGCAAAAAGCAGCTAAAGAGTAGCTCCCCCTGGTCCTTCCTCCCTGCTCCTTCCTCCCTCTCCTCTCCCAGCTGCAACCTACTCTCATTTCCACTGTGCCAAATCACACAGCTTTCAGGACTGGCTGTGTGGTGTGAGTGGCACACTCATGAAAGGTGACGTTACTGCAGGTTTTGCCAGGGTAGTTTTGTAGAGCAATTATTCTATGTATTTCTTTTATGCTGGCAAGGTAAGACAGAGCTTAYCGGATACAAATTGACCCATCAGCAGGGTCTGAATGAAAAACTGATAGGGTTCATGCGGCTGGATTCAAAGCCAATGATCTACAGCTGAGGGGAAAGATGAAAGGAGTTGAAGAGCCATCTATAAACCCATGGATGAGGTTGGCATTGCTGAGTGAGCAGAGCAGTGGGGTAAAAAGCAGCAAGGAGGGCAAGACCAGCAGGTTGGGTATTGGAAAAGGTGGCAGGGAGTTTGCGTTGGATGCATATGCAGATGGAGTGAGAGTCAAAGAAGTGGAGACGGTGATGCACTGCTTGGGTTGGAGATGCAACTCTGCCTGGGATTCAAGTCAATCAGTCACCTTGGGAGTATCTTAATCTCTGCCTCTAGCATGGGAAAAAACAGCAAGTGTTTCTTACTCAACTAGCTGAGAGTTTATATGTATGAGGAAACAGATGGCTTGAGAGAGGAGAGAAGAACTTCTATTTTCTTCTGCAGAGAGACTCAAATAATCCTTATTGGGGGTTCAGCATATACTAGCAACTCTTTTCTCTGTAGAGGGTAATTTTCACTCTTCAGCCACTTACTCACCTGGACTTGTTTGTYTTTCCTCTTCTCTTTTTGTTATAACTAAGTAAGCATCCAGAATAAGCGAGTCTGTAAGGTTTCTACTGAATAYTTAAAAGGCCTGTGCTGTGACTGCTGTGTACCATGCTCACTTTCCATAGCTCTTTATGACAGCTCTCACACACAGCAGATAAGCACCAGAATATATATGACATAGCCCTGGCTGCTTAACAATCCCCCTCTATGTTAATCCCTAGGTAAGCAGGAGATTTTTATCAGACAAGCTTCAGAAACTACTGGGCAGGTTCCTACAGCAACGTCCACCCACTCACCCACCAGCTGCTTAAACTGCAACGGGTCCTTTCCCAGCAAGTGGTAATCTTGCTCTCTCCATGGCCTCTGTGCATCAACATCGGAGCACAGAGACACTGATTTTATGGGATTAGGTGCCTGAAAAAAAAAAAAAAAAAAAAAAAAGATGGTGTGGATTTCATTGGACTTTGTTTCTGGACTTCAACCAAGCACCTAAATGTATGCTTCATAAGGCTACTGGGAATCCCCTGCATCCCAGTGGCTGAGAGGAAATTCCCTTCCATGGGCTGGCACTCACAGTGTGCTTGCTGGGTCCCCTGCACAACCCCACATCACCCATGGGAGTATTTCCCTCAGGAAGAGAGGAACTCACCTCAGCAACTTTACAAATGTTCCCACTTCCTCTGGCTGTTATCTAAGGAACTGCTTTTCACGGGCCTAGGCTCATAAAGTTAGATAAAACTTTTACTCTGGACAATTACGATGGAAGAGCCGCTTTCTTCTGGAGTTCACTATAAAGATATTAAACGGCAAAGTTTTAGCAGTGCAAGAACAGCTGTGGARCATTTTAAACTTATCAATATCAGTAGCAACTACTGTAGCATAGGTGGCAAATAAGAAAAAGAGAGTGATCCATAATTTCTTTTTTTTTTTGGTTAAGGCTTGGGTCTTTTAAGTTAATAAAATCTTTAACCAAAGAGAATGAAGAATTAGATGAATTAGGCCATCCCATGGCTTCTGATGTTAACACAAGCCACGTGAGCTGTGCTTATGTGATTTTAATGTCAAGCACACAATGACATTAGTAATGCCCATATATAATTTTAAAGCTCCCTGTTCTCAGGTTCCTTGCTCCATTAACCAGTGACATCAGTTCGTCACATTAAAGGGGAAAAAATATATATTAGGGATTATTAAGGATTAGAGGTGGACTAAAACAAAATTTCAGTGCAAAMAACAGTATCAAGCCTGCAGTTCAAATCTTTCTCCTTGGCACTCTCTCCAAATCTGAGTGCCTCTGATGTTGGTTAGTGTCATATCCAGATATAGACGATAGCAACTAAGACTAGGAGGGTCCATGTTTAAATGGATGTTTCACTTCTGTCTGAACTGAAATATGTGCCAAAGGTTATAATGGAGCCCCATTCTCTAATATAAAGTTTATGTGATAATTTAAGACACCCAAATGCACTCATGTTTTTGAAAGCATTGCTCAGTGTTCCCGGGAGCAAAGAGGCAGGCTGTAATTCTGTGAGGCAGCTCATCAAATTCCCAGCCATCACCTGCTAATTAATCCATCGGTAAAATTCTCAGTTGGAGACTCACTTCCAGAAAAAGGCTGCCAATTTTTTCGCCTTTTTGTTATATCTCCCTCAGGAGCAATCTAACCTGACAAAACATTTTTCAGACCCACCACTACAAGCGTCTTTGGTGGGGATATATGAACCAATAACTTCAACCATATTCCCCAAATGATCCTCAAACTTAAAGGTTTGGATAGTCTGACTAAATTAAATYTCTACCCGTCTGCCTTTCTGTACAGAAAATAACATGAAGACCAAACAGGCCTCTTCTGTGTTGGCCCTGGGGCTAAAAACAGTCAGCAAGTTCTTACCACAAAGCTCTCCCCAAGACCTACAGAGCAGAAAGGAGAAAGCAATGGCCCCACCACCAGTTGTGCAGGAGCACACAGCTGCATTGCGGGCTGGCCTGGGGCGGCCTCCCACTTCACCACCCGCTCTGAAATATAATCAGAAAAATATACACTAATTAGAAAAATGCACAATAGCCCATGCCATGCTATGAATGAAGCACAGGAACTTATCCGAGTGCATCAGGACCCCTGCTTACTGTGCTGCCTTGCATGGGAGCACCAGGGCTGGGGCTGCTGGAGGATGCTCAACAAGAGCTGCTGAGTGGAGAACTCATTTCTGATCACCAGGGAATTTCACGCTCCATCAATAGCACAACTTTGCACAGAATTGAAATATGGAAAATGAGAAGCCTTTCGTCATTTAAATCAAGGAAAGGAAGCATGAACAAAGCCCTTTACATATTCATTCCCAACAGTCCTTTTGCTTTGCCAAGTGAATGCCCCAAACCAAACTTCACAACTGAAGCCTTTCGCTGAGGAAAGATGAATTTCATGATTTTCTCAAGCTGCCTGTGTGCTCACTTGTGAAGCTGTCAGACAGCTAACTTTTCCCTGATAATCTGTCCTCCAGTCTTAATGAGAGTACAACAAATCAAAGTGCTCTTGAAAATAAAAACGCGTTAAAAGGCAGAATATAAACCATCTTACTGCAAAGGGAGCCAGCAACCAGCACTGCGAGCAATGCTGAAAGTGGGGATTAAGCATCACAGTGCTGAGGGAGCAAGCATATGGCATGCTATTGACCTGCCCCATATGTAGGGGCTATTGTTTCACTGCCACTGTGGTGCAACATGCTCCCTGCACACTTCTCTCCTCCCCCCATGCTGTCCTTTCCTTTCTCTCTTTCTTCCCCCACCCCGTCCCCCAAGCTCTGCGGCTGTGATCTGCTAAAACCTGGCATTTACACATGAATTGTGCAACGGTGCAGTGCAGAGAGCCACTGTGACCTGGACCACTAAATAGCATATTAGTAATTAGGCTCAGCAGAGAAAAAAGACTAGCGCTCGTTATTGAAGAGATTGCTCTGGGTGTAATGGTGGTGGAGGTTTTATGGCAGTAAACCCTGACTTCTTCTGGAGCAAGGTCTGGTTTGACTTTTGAAATATTATTTTTGTCATGCTTGACAGGGGTTATAGGGAATGAATTTCCAGACCTATAGACTTTTTTTTTGAGAAGCAGCCAGAGACTGCAGAAACCTTCATTCTCCAAAATCAAGGAGAGCAATTTGTAGGCCTGAGCTTCTCTAGAGCTGGGGTAATCCCAGCAGAAAATGGCCATGGATATGTCTTCAGCTCCTGTTCTAATGGTGAGAGAATTAATTTAAACTCCTGTTCATACATGGGAGATATTGATTGCTTTTTACTCTCTACACAACTGATTGATATGAAAAATCCTCATTCACACAACTGTATTCCACATAATCCTCTACAAAAAAAAAAAAAAAAAAAAAAAGGTATTTATACTCCTTGCTGCTTGCAGCAGCTTCTGGCAGCTTTTGAACACCGGATCCTCAAAGGACTCCCAAGCCAATTAGAATGATACAGGCATTTTAAAACTCTACAGGCCATTAACTCACAACATGTTCCTTAGTCAAAACTCTTCACTTTCATTTGATTTCTAGGTAAAACTGTAAACTGTGCCTTATTCACTGAACGAACTTCAAATGTACTGAGTACACACAGCAGTTCAGCTGCTCTTGACGTGAATGTGTGGACATCATGGAAGGAAAAGATGCCCTTCCTGTCGTAAGATAACGYTAGTCGTTGTGACCTAAATTATTCCGTGATTCAGTGGATACGAGGAGACACTTTTCTGCTCTGTGAGCAGCCAAGCACAGGAGSAGGTGCCCAGGAAGGCTGTGCAATCTCCCTTTCTGGTGGCATTGAAAATCCAGGCTGGCAAGGCCCTGAGCAACCTGATCTCACTGGTACTGTTTGGCATGGAGGCGTGGAGCTGGAGCCCCCCAGGTCCTTTCCTGACTGGATTATTTTGGGATCCTGCATTAGTGGCTRTGCCCACAATCATGCCGAGGCAGCCAGGACAGTCACTGTTTCATCAGTCACAGATGGCTCCCATGGGTAAGATCTGCATTGCTGCCCCCAACTGAGCTCACATTTAAAGTGCTCCTGGACAGAAAAGAGTTCCTGAAAAGCGCAGAGGACTTGCACCTTTCCTGTTCAAGAAGAGAGCACTGGGATGTCACCCCTCACGTGGCACATGGCACCCCTCAGAGACAGCAGCTTCAGGTGGCATGAAACATCCAGGAACGAGTGGAAGAAAATAAGGAAGCCAGAAGAAAACAGTTCAAAAAGGCTCTAGATCCCAAGGAACCTGCAGGCYTGGAAGAAGATGGCAACCAGCAACTACCACTCGGGAAGTAGCCTCATTTGCAGCCTTCGGAAGAAAACCTGCAAAGTCCTAGCCCAGCTCTGCCAGCACTGTGCATCCCTGAGCAGAAGGACGCAACACCTCTGTGTGATTTATAAATTGCACACTGCATTAAGACAAAGGGCAAAGCACCCTGGGCATACCCAGGACCTGCGGGAAGATGAATGGGAGCACTGGGTGTCCAGAAACCAGGTCTTCCATCAACGAGCAACATGCAGGAGCTCTCTTCTGGGCAGGAGCTCTTTAATGGCTAACACAGTTGGTGGCATCAAGGTGGATGCTTGTACCTCTGTGCTCCCCTGGCASGGAGGCCTCTTCATCTGGGCTCTGTGCACTGGGAGAGCATTTTGGGATGAGAAAGAACCACCAACTCCAGGTCACAAAACAAGAGAAAGCAGAGTCTATATCTCATGGCCGTAACRAAGGCAAAACAGAGAAAAATGATCCAATGTTACAAATCCCTAACTTGGATGAACTTATTTCTTCAGAGGGGTCATAKAAAAGTTAAGAAGTCATCAGATCTATTGAAATGTTTGTTAGGAGAGGGGTGAGCTGGGTTTACCACAATCCTTTGAATTTTGAATACTAGGGCAACACATATACATGCTCCAGCTTCCAAGTGGATATACAAAAGTTGACTTCAAAATGTAGAAGCCCCATGATATTGTCCTTTTCTCACCCCAAGCTTTACATTATCTTAATCTGATTTGTGACAGTCCCTACTGACACCATTAGGAGCGTGAGAAGAACCGGGTCCTTGGGGACTCTTGGCCAGTGTCCTCTGTGGGGCTAACTGCCATGGCCACATTCAAAGGGAAGAGCACTGTCTGCAGGAAGAGATTAGAGGGGGGCCTTTATTCCGGSGTTAACTTCTCTGAACTAACAGGAGTTACACCACAGATTAATTCAGACCAGCGTTTTCACTTGACCAACATTATAAAGGAAGGTTGTTCAGGTCTGAGAAGAAACAAAGACACTGCATCCTTTGTAATGCAAATGGTGTTTCTGCTTCAATAGGCTTCAGAGTATGATGGACAAAAAAACATTGTACAGAGATGTCTGCGGCTTCGCTCTTATTCTTCTGCGATGTGTAACTTCAAAAGAAGGCATTTTAATTTGACAGATGGACATTTAGTCATAAATAAGAATGGATAATGATTCTTGGGTTGCAAGCACACAGCGCTTCTGCACCAGTAACACCCTCCCCTACAAAGGAGCCCTCCCCACTCCCCAGATCTTGCAGCCTTTTTTCTTTTTTTGTCTCCCCACATCCCTTCCAGGCAGACCCACTCAGTGGTCATCAGCTCCTGCAAATGTCCATCACTCCTCGCTGGGCCAGGAGGGAGAAAATGATCTGATCAGATGTGGGGCCCTGCTCAGACACTCTGAAACTGCTCTGAGAACTGTGGCAACAGATCTTGCCTGTTAATTGCTGAAGATGGGGCAGGTTTGCTTGGCTGTTTCTTTGGCTGTTTTGTGGATTTATTTGTTGTCATCTGGGACGAAATGGCTTGTCCGGGGTGCAAATATCATGCCTTCCAAACTGTGGCTGTTTTGAGTTTGTTTCTCTAAGAAAACAAGGATTACAGGATCCAGGTTTTTGTCTGTAACGGTCTTCTGCCAATRCTTTATGGACCAGTTTTAACCAATTTGGGAGGATGCTGGAGGTCTAAAAGCTGATAATTTTCTACCAGGATGTGAAAATAAACTATGAAGCAATGGACAAAATCTCTCTCAGTGCTTCCCTATGCAAAACATTGCTAAAATCAACTCTAATAGCCATCAGAGAATCACACTAGGGAGGATGGAAAAGAAATAGCAGAAGCGGCTGGGAAGCAGTGTTCAGCACAACTGCTCTCCAATCCACTCCTCATCTTCTAACACACCTTTAAAAAAATGATGTGCAAAGATCTCTTCTCATTCCACTGCAAAGCCCAAAGCTGGTGGGTAGATTTTCGAAAGAGCACCAAGGTAGCTCTTTGCCTTAAAAAAATGCCCCAAACAACATCCTTGGAGCAGTTGAATTCCAAGTATTTTGAAGGAATTATCCCATGGGAAGAGYGGCACTTTCCTGAAAGTTACCCGTTCAACAACAGCTGCCCTTGAGTCCTTGTCCCTGTCCAGTGAAAGTGCCCGACCTTGTTTATAGTGACCCTGTTATAATAAAAGATCTGTTGCAGAAGAAAACAATATTGGAAGACTTCAAAGGAACTGCAATACTTGGCTTGCTCTGACATCCTGGAGAAGTCTCTTTTGGGGCACGCTTTGGGCTGATACTGGTCCCTCTGCAGCAGGAACGTCAATGGCCCCATTCCCGATGYTAATCCCACTGGCCAGAAATCCCGTTACGCTAGGGATGAACAGGAAACATGGTAGTCATAAATATGGGTAGTCATAAATATGGATCCTGCAGATGGGCCATTTCCCATAGCTCTGCTTGGTGCCCTAGCAAAGGATATCATTCCGTTCTCATCCTCATGCAAGCTTTTCAACCACCACTCCTTTTTCTTTTTTCTCTCCCTCTACCACTACCAGAACAAGAGCTGCAAAATGGCACATGGCTGTGTGTGGTGGGCTGAAACCCGGAGACAGTATTTGCTCTTGTCCACCTGTCCATGGCCTTCTGTTGCCCCTTGTCTCAGATGTGAATAATGAGGCTCCCCGGGGCAGAGACAACCTTTTTATGCTGTGCTCAGCACAATGGAGTCATGGTCAGGTTTAGATGTTATGACAGTAATAAAGAATACAGTGGTACTAAATTAAATTGACACAGACATGACAAAAAAAGAAGAATGGGACTAAGATGTTGGATAGTGAGCCTAAGTCAACATTAGGGAAAAAGGAGATTATTTTATGTCAAGTCCTGCCTGATGCCATGGACATGGGCCCTATCCTGCTTTCCTCTCCCTTCTGAAGTCATTAAATTTCATAGGAATTTTTTACAGATGGATACTTTATAAGATTGAATTTGTTTACTGGAAATGAACTTTGCAAGTAACATTTAGAGAAATTTAGGCTATGGACTGGGAGTAAGCCCAGCTCAAGGYTAGAGGCAAGAGTCTTTTGGAAGGCACTAAAAATCACATGATTTGTGCTTGAAAGAAGCATTATTTCTGGATTTAAAAGTTTTAATTCAAGTCTGGGTCATGTTTTCTAGTCAGTCTGGAGATATTCCAGGGGATTCAATTTGTGATATTAGTGTTAACTTAATACTATCGGTATGTGTCTAACAGACAGGAAGCACTCTGTAACATGTTGGGTCTGTGTTTAGAAATAGACTGAGGAGATTTAGAAATTTTGTGGATTTGTCTGCCTTTGAAGTAGAATCAGCTTGAGCCAAAAACTTTGAATACAAGCTGGAAAGCCATTTGGGRGCTTTGTATTTTTTGTCATGGGCTTAATCAAAACCCAAGAACAACTCCTCTTGAATGGAAGCTGGGTCAGGCTATTTTCAGTTCCAAAAATGTTCTGACTGGGTGCTCACATTTTTTCCTACGGCAGGAGAAATTTGGATTTGCCTCCTGATGGAGACACAGCTAGACAAGGTCCCATGCCTCTCAGACTCCCTTCCTGGGYTGAGACGCAAAGCACTAGGGTGCTCTCCAGGCCCTGCCTCCTGGCCCCCAGAATGACAGCTCCTCTTTATCTTGCTCCCTTTGTAGCTACCAGTAGCATATTAACAGCAGGAGTGGGAATCTGGTGGCCAAGAGCATCCTGGATGACATATTGGCATGGCGCATGTGGCATTTCAGGGCCCTCGTGAGCTTTCTGAATATCCATAAGCCCAGGCCCAGCATGACACGGTGAAAAACAGGGATGGCTTGAGGAATCTTACTGGTCAAACTGGGTGGTAGTGACTGGAAGGCATCTACACGATCCTCCCAACTTGGTCCTCTCTGCAGTGTGAAAAGACCCCACTGCAGCACGACCCTGTGTGAAGGACCATGAAGAGCATCCCTGGATTCCTGCAACACAGCACAGCACATGCGTTGGGAAGAGGAGCTGCTTTACCTCCTTCCTCTGTCTGCCTTTCTGCAGAAGTGGGTGGGTTTATGGCACCAAGCAGGTGTTGCAGTGCTAGCTACTCTGCACTCGGACAGCGGAGCAGGGCAACAGCCAGGGCAGCGAAGGCACAAGCCCTGTGCCCATCACATGGCTCCCTCTCTTCCCCCTCTCTCCTTTCGTCTCTCTAATATACACACACAAAGAGGTTAATATTTGGTTTAAAATAAAGCAGAGCAACTTAAAACACACACTTTGTAGGCAAACCCATGTTCAGTGTAAACAAAGCATTAAACTGAAAAGATCCATATGTACTAGTTATCAGTTATTGCATTTTTTAAAAAAGGAAATCTAATACACTTAAAATAAACCCATAGCCTGAAACAAAATAAACTATGTTCCTGGTCAGTTYGGTTTGATTTTTTTTTTTTAAATTTAATGAGGAAAAAGAGTTCTGTGATAAAGTTATTTTTTCCAAGGGAAAGGCCTGGGCAGCAGTGAGCATGTCAGCCATATGTTGTGGAAAGTTTAAAGCATCTTTCCCAGAATTTTTRCAGCATCACAATATTTTTGTGCTTAGGATAGTCCTAAATATCCTACTGGACAGAAACCCTTGCAGCTCCTTGCAGAGAAGTCTTGGAAAGGACCACTGAAAATCCCATCATCTTCTATCACTTGAATCAAGGAAATCTGGCACAAACTGCCAATACTCATGAAGGGGATTCAGATTTTGATTTTTTTCATATAACAAAATTTTGTGGGCAACTTGATAAAGGAGCTAACAACATAACTCCCATGAGAGTTGGGAAGTGGGAGGAAGGTACTTACCTTTCAAAGTCTACCCATTCCTCATTAAAAAAAAAAAAAAAAAAAAAAGCATTCATTAATAATGTGGCCGGTGCCAACATGTTACCTAGATCCCTTTTATCCAATGCCACAACCTGCTTAAGAGATGAGAGAGTTAATTACATCTGCAGCTTGGCTATCAGCCCTAGGTATTGCACAGATTTTTTTCCACTTTTTTAGTATGACCTTGTCTTCMGTTCAGTGTTTCCAAGGTAATTTATATCCTGATTTAAAGCCTCCAGATTTAGCCTGAGAAGGAGCATCCATGCCACTGCGCAAGCCAATGGCACAGGCTGGAGCATCTTTACCAGCCGCTGGTACCGCAGGGGGAAGCTCCCTGGCTGTCTCAGCAGTGGGCGAGGGCACGGGCAGGCTTGGGCACTGCAGAGTCTCTGGGCAGCCCTGCTTGCCTGCAGAACACATAAAAGCAGTGCAGCCCTGGGCCCTTCAGCTTCGTGTCACGCCTCTCCCGGGGGAAATTTACTGAAGAAAACTCTTTCCCGTTCCTCTTGGTACTTTATGTGTGTGATAGGCAGCAGGCAGGTGGGAAGAGCCCCTTTAAACCCAGCAGCAACAGCTTCCCATCCAAACCCAAATCCTAATTTATGGATCTGAGTTCTGCACTCACAGTTACATAAAGCCCAGGCAGAGAAATTTCCAGAGGTATTAACTTGCCCTCTAATTAGTGCTAATTTTTGCCCTCTGATGAGAGGCCAAGGACTGACTGAGCAGGAAAGCCATAAAGCTCAGACCCAATTTGAGCCTGCCTGAAGCACAGTTGTGTTTCTGCTTGGCTCAGGCTCTTTCCTACCTGATTCATCCAGCTACTAGTTGAATTACACAGTGTGAACTGGGAAAGCTCCCACTTGCTCTGTGGATAAACACTGAAGACAGAGGGCATGGGACCAGCCGTCATTGCCTGGGTACTTTTGATAGATGCGGTTCAGGCAGCAATAGATATAGTCATATATAGATATAGATATAGCCGTAGTTAAAGGTATAGGTATAGATGTAGACAAAGATATATTTGTAGACATACACATAGGCCTAGGTAGTTATAGACATAGAAATATTTCTGGGATAATAGCAAAAACCAAGGTGGGAAATCTCGGAGAAACCAAGGTGGGAAATCTCGGAGGGGCAAGAGGAGTGGGACTGGGGCAGACTTTAACCTGGATCACCTATTGCCAGACCATCACACAGGCCTGTAAATCTCTCCCTTGGTTTTGTTTACCGGCTGTTAAGTCCAGCCATGGCAACGGTAACCAAACCTCTTGGAACCTGGCTGCCTCTCAAGCGAAACCCTCTGTACTTTGTGAAAAATGGGAGTGAAAGGGAAGACGGTGACACTGTTGAAACACGGCACTTCTCTGCTCTCAGAGTTAAAGGTTCCGATTTCTCAGAAGCAGCCTCTCATTGTGATTGTTTTCTAAGACTAATTTTCTCCACTGTGTTATTAACTAAAAAGCCCAAACCGATAATAAAATGTTTTGATCAAGGTTATTTTTGTTTGTTTGTTTTTTTTTTTTTTTTTTTTTTTTTGTACCTTTCATGGAGAGCTGTAGGGGTTTTTTTCTTTTTTCTCTTTTTTGCCTTTCATTCCTATCTGAAACAAAGGGAATTTCTGAAGTCCCAGACCCAAGACTAAAAGAAACATTGCTCCCTTCCATGGCTCTGCAAACTATGCCAT
This sequence comes from Nothoprocta perdicaria, assembly GCF_003342845.1. Lineage (NCBI taxonomy): Eukaryota > Metazoa > Chordata > Aves > Tinamiformes > Tinamidae > Nothoprocta > Nothoprocta perdicaria. The sequence continues at coordinate 1,526,870 of NW_020456298.1, forward strand.
GCTCTTGGGTATCTATTTGTTCTTTATAAGCTGTCCTTCCCCACCTCCAGGCCATTCCCTGTAGCTCTGCAAGCTTCTGGAAAGGTAAGAAAGCAGCAAGCAGAAAGGTAACAGAGGAAGGAGAAGGGAGTGGGCGGTGGCTGAGATCCAGGACGGGAGAATCCAGCCCATCTGCCCATCCCTGCCTGGGAGGCATTCATGGTGCTGGCTTTGCCTGCAAAGCACAAAGGGTGCACAGGCGTATCCAGTTGGATACCCAATGTGGTAAATTTTGTCCCCACCTGCAGACACTGCTGCAGGACGTGCAGTGAGAGAGGGAGCTCTGGGCTTTGTGTCTGCAGATGCTGCACCTGATCCCAGCGAGGGCGATGCCCAGTCTCTAGAGCAGGAGTCTGGTGGTGGGGACACAGCTCCTACATTTGCTGTGTGACTGTGAGGAGGGAAGGGAAGTCCTGAGTCCTATCCCCTGCAGTAAATAACTAAGAGGAGTGGGTAGTTTCCTCTAACCCTGGCGAGCAGCAGGGCTGTCTGGCCATGCCACATCTGTACGCTCTCACAGCTCGAGGAAGTACATAATCTGATCCAGAAAGAAAGTGGTGCTTTTAGTGAAAACTGAAAGCGGCAAGACCCCCACCTTGGGATCAGCATCCCAACAGATGTGAGCAGTTAGCCATAGTGGGGGCTGCTGTAGGGCACGGTGGTGACAGCAGTGCTGGCACTCGCTGGGTGCCTGGACCTGCCTGTGTCCTGCATCCCGACGGACACAGGCAAGGGGGGAAGCAGGACTGAAACGCCTCTCTACTAGTCCTCGGAGGGAAAAGGGGACGATCTGCACTTGCCTGGGCACCACCAGCCCCCTCTGACCTGGGGCTGCCCTYGGGGAACAGGGTGATGACATGGGCACATGGGGCAGGGATTGTGGGGCTGGGAACCCTGTGCCCGCTGGCACCCAGGGAGCCCAAGCACTGGCCTTTAGGATTCCTCTTCGCAGGCGCTTCTGCCACAGCTGAGGGTTTCCCATGCAGTTTTATGCCTCCAGAAACTGAGGCGTTTTGAGAMCAGTAAAAACAAAGACACACATTGTTCTTGGAGCAGAGGGAGGTGCTGCTGACGAGTGCCCCAGCTAAAGCCACTGTAGCCTTCTGTGCCACGTGCCCAACAGCTCTGTGGGTGCCCAGGAGCGTCCCTGGGGTCTGCACACTGAATGCAGCCTGGGGGTCACCCCCTTCCTCCATAGGGCCACTAACTCTGGTTCCTCTCTCTGTTACTCACCTGACAATAAWCGAATGAATAAAYAAACAAGCAAACATTAAAGGAATAAAAATTAACCTATTTCCCTGGTCACTGCTTTCAAGAATAGTAGGACAGGACTGGAAGAGCCGTGGTGATACAGTGACAGGRTGGCATGGCTAAATCTGGCCATTGCTATATGAAAGCAGCTGGTGTTTGCCCAAGCAGAATTTCTCCTGAAAAAGAAGAAATGACAGTTCCTCTGTGAATTCCTCCAGAGACCTCATTACTGTTAATTTCATTATATGGAAGATGTTGGATACTCCTTTGATGGGGAAAAGGCACAAAGAGAGACAGAGAGGGGAAGGAAGACAGTAGACCTTGCAGTTTGCTGGGAGAGAAGCAGGTTTCCCGCAGAGCTTTTGTGGGGGGCTCCCATCAGGAAAGCCCCTGGCAGCCCCTCAGCTGGGGAAGGAGATGGTAGGGCTGGAGAGCGGAGATCTGCTGCCTCCCAGGACTCCAGCAGCCCATGCCAGTCACAGTGAGGCACTCAGAAACACCAGGAGAGAGCAGAGATACCCCTGGTATGAGCAGTGCYGTGGGGCAGGAAGCAGGCAAGAGGACCCCAAAGCATCCTGCTGTCTCTCACTTCAGTGAATGGGAACTCTGCCCCCTTTTATGGAGCCATTCGCAGATGGTAAGTGAATTGGCATAGTCCTGGAAGGACATTGGTCATCTGCAGAAATACAGAACATTCTAGAGAGTACAAAACATTGATGATGAAAATGTATCTGATAGGTAATTTTGTACAGATTGCACAACACTAAATTAAGCTCTAAAGCACTGCTGAAGAAGCTCTAGGTTTCAGTCCCCCCATSAGCATATGTGGGTGTGGGAATCCCTGAAAACCACTTGGAAAAATTAGAGATAAATATTCCTCCTCCACATATGTACTTAACTTTGATATTTGTGTATGGGCTTGTTAAGTGAAAGGAAGGTGATATTGCAATAACATTTGGGATGGGGGAACACAATCCGCACAGTTCAGGTGGTCAAGGTTCCCAGGATCCGAGCTGGAGAGATGCTTGTGATAGGCAGAGCTCACTTTAAAGGAGGGTCCTATATGAAATAAAGACACGGCCCTGCATTGCAAGCATTGCTCGGAACAGTGGGGGAGAGAGGAACCAGTTTCAGCCTATTAACATTTATTTAATGAAAGATGGGAGGCAGATAGGCCCACTTTAAAAAGCAATACAGAGGTGTCATGTGGATTCCTGAAAGCCTGTTCCGGGAAAGGGATTATCAGGAGATGCAAACAAAAAGCCTGGCAGCAGAGCTGCCAGAAAGAGCCCGTGCAAGCTGCAGGATGCAGCTAGAGCTACCGAAACTATGAGGATGTCTTGCTACAGCTGTTGTAAATACTGATCCTACAAGACCTTCACAGACAGTGATCAGCAAATCTGCTGGGTGGTTTTGTACTGCTCTCTCTGCAGGAAACAGAGGAAACTTTCAGGCTTCAGTTGAAAAAGAACTGAAAGTAAGAAATAGAGGGATTGTGCCAGGATTTTAATTTTATGCATCCAGCTGTTATGTSCATTATTTTCAATCACATCTATAATTTTTTGCTTTCAGATTTTTTAGTAAGCACAGCATTCTAATACTGGACCAATTTAACTTGATATTTAAATCACTGAATCAATGCTGAAACAGTAATCAATTTGCAGAGCATGAGGAGCTTTGGCATTATACATATACAAAAACATTAATGTACAACCTTATCTTTAGTTCCTCTTGAGGGTTATTAGYATCCAGAAAGGAGACCATTGTTTTTGCAGAAAGTTTGCTGAACTCACTTGGATGCTTTGTGAAACTTCTTGCATGTGAAATGTGAGGTAGCTCCTAAACACTAACTCTACTACAAACTGGTTGTTTTTGAGAATAACCAAATCGAGTCAACTGACCCACCTAGTTTCTGCACTGCTCACCTGTTTTCTTCCCTCTCCTTAAACCGTTCCTGAAAAAGCAAGGCCAACAAATACTCCTGGAATAAGCACATCATAACAAAAAATAGCCTTTGCCCATTCTAGCACTTGGAAATTGTGCTTTGATTAATTACGTGTGGTTTGGCAAATCCGCTTTTGCAAGCTGCAGGCAATTGTCTGTAGAAACCGTGTTTGCTATTAATGCAGTGAGCGCGGGGGCCTCGCATGGGCTCCTTGGAGAGCCCTGCGAGAGGAGCCAGGAAAACAGAAAGCCAAGGGCAACATTTATGTTACAACCCAGGAGGAACCACGGCTTGGTTTTATCAGTCTGCGGCCTTCCGGGAGGGAAACCTCCGTTCTCCGAATGTGCTGGTAATCAAGACAAGGAAAATGCYCTTTGCGTCCCCCGTGCAAACTGTGCATCAACAGCAGCACCCTGCAGGGCAGGAGCAAGCCAGTGCTGAACGCACAGCAGCACATGCTGCATAAGCTACACGGAGGGTAGCATAAACTCCCACGAGGGTGGGAACCTGGCCCCACAGCCCCTTGCCTGGACAGCACTGGGGTTAGCACTGCTGGGGCCTACCAGCCCTGCAAATTGTTAGGTAGTGAATGCTGTAAAGTTAGCCCGTGGTCTCAGGCAGGCTGTGCACAGCAAGCGTTGCCAAAGCCTGCAGCCATTCTCGCTCCTGGCACTGTTTCTGCCCTATTTCTGCCTTACTCTTTCCCCTTTGGAAGGAACACTTTCAGCCGGGGCTCTCCCTTCTCCATCTGAAGCAGTGGCTCTGCGTGGGAGCTCTGTAGACTTATTTGCTGCTTGTTAATCTGCTGCCTCTCTAGAAATTATTGGAGAGTTTACGTGTATAGGATGGCTCACCTGGAGAAGCAAGCCAGGCATGAGCAAACCCCACACATCCCCATTGGAAATGCTGTGGATGGATAGTTTTCCCAAGCTCCAACTAGACCCTTAGAGCAAGACCTGCCAGGGCACAGCATATTAATGGGAGGGTAAAATTCCTCTTCATACAGGTTAAGGCCTGTGCACCATTGAAATCCTACTGAAGTGTATCCTGATCAAAGGCCCTCTGCACCAGGGACAACATTTCAAGGGATAACAGATACGTGAAGAAAAAGAAAAAAAAAAAAAAACATGCAACAGGCCTTATACTGAAATGCCCACTAATGGTAATGATAGTACAAGGATCTCTCCTTGATCCTGCTGGGCTCCAGGGAGGTTATTCCTGTGTGTACAAGTTGCTCATGCGCATAAGCATGTGTGGGAATGGAGCCTTTGGCTGATGCCATATAGCAGGGTTTTTCTCACAGTCTTGACTAGTGTTTCCCACCTAAATCTCCTTAATGACCCCAGGACACTCCTACATTCATTCCCTGTTTAGCAGGGCAAAGCAGAGCAATAAAGCAGGGCAAGGAAACCATGCACAGGGGGAGGCTCAGCAAGGCACTCTAAGCACTGGGTTTCAGTCTTAAGCACCAGCAAAGGCTTTTTCTGCTGGTATGTTTGCTATCTTCACAGAAAAAAAATATGGTTATACTTATGATTTGACTAAGAAATACCTGGATTTTCTTTGCTCTATTGCACATTTCCAGCATAACAGCCAGCTCTTGGTCACTGACCCTTGCAAAAACATAGRGCAGGTGATTTTTTCCCCTTGCCAGTTCAAAAACAGAGTTCCTTCTCTGCAGCATCTTGATTTTTGAGGAAAGTGAGGAACTACTGTAGAGTCCTCCAAGAATTAACTCCTCCTTACTGTTGTGCAAAGGAGGGAAGGGGTTTCCTCTAAGCTTCACAGGAACGATGCTCTCTCTGCATGCTTTGCTAGTGCAGGTGATCCTGACTGATACCTGGTTGCAAAAACTCAGTAAGACTGACTCTCCTCCCACCTTGAACCTTTGGAAGACTCCTTCCAAAATTCAGTCACCATTGCGTAAAAGCACCTTACCATCTTCCTTCTGACAGATGCCAACAGCCCTGGGAGGAAGGAAGTGCAGTGACTGCTTTATAGACCCTGCCATCTCTGCAGTCATGTGCAAGCAGGTCAAGTAGCCTCCAGAAGAGTCAGAAATCACCGTTTTCTGGAAGACCATAAAAATGTTATCTCAGGTGCCTGAAATGGACAGGCACATCAAGAAGGCTTTTCCAGAAAGCGCTGGGTGCTTTCGCATGCGAGTAGCTTTACCTGTAGAAGGGGTGTTTCTGCTGGGTGGAAATATTTTCAGGATCTGAGCCCAGTGCAGAGAGCTGACATGAGGGTTATCTGACAGTGAAASATGTGGCTGCTAACATGGCAATGATGATCTGTCATCCCCAGGTTCAAGCTGCAGTGAGCAAGTGCCAGCACCACGCACCATTTAATTAACCTTTCTACAAGGTGTAAGATGAGACATCTATGTTCACCACGAGATTTATTTTCAGGACTACATGATGGCAATAGAAAATAGACACCACAATTTAACAGGAAATGAAGTATAATAGGGGCAATACAGATCCATTAGGGAAATTGTTTTAGCACAATGTAGCATTTTGATCTTTCATAGTCTCCTCTAGCAAATTAATTTTGTTCCTCATATGTCAAGGTTAGTGAAAAACACTCATGTCATATTCATTTCTCTTTAGCATGTGTATRAAATGCGTGCTGGATCCGTGAAGCAGAACTGCAGCGTAAGAAATTCACAGATGTTTTATCTGCACCATATGGTGCGTTAGTCACCGTTCCCTGCAGAACAGCTTCTTGAGCTGCAAGTCAGTGTTTTTTTCCCACACATGGGAAARCTGAATGGAGGGTCTATAAAGGGAATAAGAAAGAAGAAAACAACCACTATCAAATGAAACTGCTCTGAAATACAGGAATCATCCAAAGGAAAAAAAAGAAAAAGAAAAAAAGAAAGAGAAATAGTGAATAAAATTAACAAACGCTGTGAACAACAGTCTAAAAAGCTGTCTATACACTCTTCAGTGGATACTTTGGACTTAAAGCACAAATAAAGAATATATGAGACACAATGCTAAGTTTTATCTCTTCTATATATACTATTATGTCACTTTGTATTCCAGCATTCAGACATTCAACTATAGTGAGCTCTGGAGAAACTACTTTTTATAGCACTGTGTTTTTTTCAGAGGGATCTAAAATATTGGGAGCACAGATTACAAATTTAATTACGGATGAAAACTGTGTACTTCTGCAGGATCTTTCATTTGCATCCACCCAATGTTGTAGGGATTCTTTTATTTAAAATTAAAAACAAAAGAAATAGAAATAAAATAGATGGATTAAAGTTATCGTAAAAGGTTTTCCTGGGTCTGTGTGATCGAGCTCTGCCTGTAAATCATGTAGATATGTTCAAAAAGATTTTCTACAGGACTAATGTCAATAATGCTCCTATGGTAAATCCTGTTTGACCTTTCTGGGGGCAATGTACCTAGCTCCCAGCTATAGCTGTTTAAATCTTTCCCAGGAGATATAGCCAGTTTTGCTTTGCACATCATCTTGGGCTGCATTAAAACAGTTTTCTAAAAATGTATTTCTGCTGTAGGAAAGTCCTTTAGGGCAGGATGCAAACAGCATCAGCTCCAGCCAGAACAACACGTTGAACATAAAAGCAGATTGTCTCATTTCCCCTAGCACCTTGGTTTTCTTTTGAGGCTCTTCTAACCAAATAGTCAAATCCAGGCTTGCTTGGGTAAAGAATCCTGGCCAGGAGTAGAGGACATGGCCTGATCTGGAAGTAGGGTAGGAACAGCTGGGAAAACCAACACAGGACCATACCACGTAAGAGCCCGAGGTGGGATTTTAGTTGGGAGCAACTCTTCAGACTCCCAGACAGTTTGGACTATTTAATATTACAGTTACTTCATGCATCTCTTCCAAGCATAACGAAATTGCCACGATTAAAGAAATCACACCAGAAGACAGCTGTACCTGCCTGCAGCAAGAGACACACATGGCTGCGCAACCTACAGACATCAGAAGCCCACTGCGTGTCCAGACTCTGATGGTCAGATCTGGTCTCTGTGGACTAACTTTATGCACAGCAGAAATCTACGTCTTATGTAAGACAACTCATTCAGGCTAGACTATTTTAGATAGTGACCCTTTACTTCAGTGCAAACAAGCCTAAGGCAGCAAAAAAATGAATCCAAATTAGTTTTTGGAAGCACCATGGTTGTCACTCATCTTTATAATGAAGGTCCTGTAGTACTTCCAGTTCTGTGCTTTAATACAGAGGATAGACAAATAGTTATATTTAAAGGAAAGGAAAAAAGGTCAATCACTTTCTGCAGCCTTTTTCCTGTAACAGAGGCAGTTACACACAACGCCAGGCGCTGTGGCATGAGCTTCATCAGCACTTGTCCCAGAGTGGTCTTGTATGTCCTTCAGCATTTGCYTCTCACGAAGAGCATGCCCAGGCCATGCAGATGCTTCACGCCCTTCGCCCAGGCCTCCCAGCACCCCTCCAGCCCTCCAAAGTCAGGCTGAAGGCGAATGCCTGAATATTCTCACTTCTTCATCGATGCAAGCCTCCAGGCCTTGCAGTAAAGCCCAGCGAGCTGCTCCGGAGCGAAGGCAGGGTGATAACAGAGTGTGGCCTGAAGGCCCCCCATGCAAACGCTATCAGAGGTAACTGGTACCAAGCTCCACCGTGTAAACAACAAGGGCAAAGGAGAAGAAGGTGCTGGGGGGGGTGAAATATCTGCTTTCTTTTACAAGACCACCTACAAAATGTTGCAAAGACCCCGCAACAAAAATAATCTGTCACAATTCCAGTGTTAGGCAAAATATAAACAAGTTAAGTGCTCTGTTAAAGAGAACATCTGGGAAGTTGCAGGCTATGCAGATGTTTTCACAAGTTGTTTTTTACAGAAAAGTAACCCTGCTAAGCTTCCTGTCTCTTCCATCTTCTGTCTCTTGACTGTGTTTATCAAGTCTAGATATAAACACATTAAAAAACCTTTAGAGGCCCTTCTCCCATTGTATTATTAATTTGGAATTGACTGAAGGTTGACAGCTGTTTCCAGTTTGACCCCTGCTTCTTCTGAAGTCATTCCACACGAATAATCACCCAGGGTAATGTTGACTGGATTTTACGTATATATATATATATATATGCACATATATATATATATATTTGTATGCAGCAGTTTGCCAGAGATGAAGTCAACATTCGACTCAACATCCGCATTACGCAGGATGGCCTGGGGCCCTGGGCAGCAGGAGGGTGGATTATAGGTAGTTTCAGGAGGCTTGGGGAACGGAGACAGGCGCTGGATGGATTGCCTAAAGACTTGCTAGGTGAGGAAGATTTATCACTGTGCACATACAAGGAGTTGGAWGATAAAGGCTTTGATAAATCAAAGGAGTTTTATTTGAGCGTCAGGCTCCTGTAGCATCGAAAGGAAAGGAACTAAGGCATAAACTCATCTTTCTTTTTTATCTTTCTTTCCCAAGATGACTTATATGCCCTGTGTCAAATCTGGGGAGGCTGATCTCTGCCTATATTTCTCCTTCTTTTAGACAGAAGTTTACATGTATGCCACTCTTCTAAGAAGGAAATTATCTTTTCTTAATTGAGGAAAGCAAATACTTTTTAAAAATAAAAAAATTAAGAAGACTTACTGAAAATTTCAAGCTCAAATATTAGCCAACGTCATTATAAAATACAAATGTACAGATTCCTTGAAATACATATGAAAAATGAATTTCTCCCCTGGGGTTCTAGGAAGTAGAAGAGTTAAACAAAGTGGCAACCTTACAGAAGAACTCTCTTCAAATGTGAGTTCTCCTCAAATATGAGTCTTTTCTATGGAGGGTGCTGGAGAGACTTGTTGCATAAAGATCACATAAACAAGGCAACATGAGAAACTGAGGTGCTGAAAGAGGAGGTGCTGAAACAAATAMATAAATTAGGGGCTGCAAGTCACTAGACCCAGATGGTGGATACTAACAAGAGTTGAATTAAGTGTTCGAGAACTAAGTGGCTGAAGTACTAATAAAAATATACACACTCTCATTAAAACTAGYTGATATCTCAGAGGACTAGAGAGACATTAGGGGTGTATTTGACCTAAAAGCATTTTTTTGCCTAATGAAATCWTAGAGATAATGGGACAAAAATTATTACTGCAGAATTACAGTCCCACTCGAAGTTTTGGTTCCTCAAATYGACCAGAAATCGGCCTCATGTATTTCCATCTCTGAAGCAGCTCACTGGTGTCGTTCAAGGTGAGCCCTTATCTTTCCTTATCTTCTTCTTGGAAAGGCCTGTTAATGTTCCTGTATTAAAAAAAAAAAAAAAAAGAAAAAGAAAAAAAAAAAAAAAAAAAAAGAAAAGAAAAAGAAAAAATGCAATCGGAGATTCAAACAGCAAGGAAAACCTCCCATCCATTTTGTCTCCACCACGTGGCTGGAGCCTGGACAGTGGCAGATCTGTGCCACAAGTGAGCACACTAGGGAGGCAAAGGGCACSCAAGGGAGCAGCACCTGGCATGCCAGGGCATGGTCATAGCACCCAAGGGATCATCTCTTCCTCCCATCTGGCCTGGGCAAAACCCATCTCCAAGGACTCCTCTGAGAAGGGCTGAGATTCATCTCTCTCCACCCGAACTGTTGGGCAGTTGTATCCCACACCAAGGGCAGGACTCTAAGCGCTCGCTATGGATGGGGAAACAAACACCTTTGGGGATATTTGCCTATAGATGCTTCAGGACTGACGTGTCCTCTGGTAGCACTTACGGATACCCACCACCCAGCACAGGAGCCTCCATAACTAGCAGAGAGCAGACACTGGGAGGCTGAAGCTGGATGAGAAACATTTTGTTCTTTACGGAGGTATTTGAAAAAAAAAAAAAAAAAAACAACAAAAAAAGAGTGATTGTAGCATTCCCATTATGATTCTGCAGTGAAATCTGGGAGTCAGTGTTGCAGAACAGCAATGGATCTGCATGACATGCAGTACACAGTATAACTTGGGAAAATGGAACAAATAGACTCATAATGAACAAGACAGTAGCTGGCTTCACACTACATAATGTCTTCTTCTGCCTCCTCCAGAGCTTTTCAGGCATCAACATGGTGGGAATTTTCAGCAGTCCTGGAGACGTGGGAAGCCTCCATTCCCATGTGATCAACTTCAGATACCTTAAAATGAACTTCTTTTTTTCTGCCTGTGCTGAACACTCACTTCTTTTAAGACATAAGCTGGCTCCTCAGGAGAAATACTCATACAAATGTGTGTACATAATGTTTTATATATACATATATTACAAACGCATATAAAATTTATATATATAGTGTATATATTTTTTTCCATACAAATCTGCCTTCCTCTGTAATTATAAAGTACCTTTTGTGGCRTGAGCTCCATTGCAGCCTGTTGCAAATAGTGTCATTCAGTTGACATTGCCCCAGTAATAAGCTATGTCAGATCTTGAGGAATTCCAGGTTTCTCAGAGTGGCCAAGGTCACTGGAAAGCTGCCCTGGAAAGCAGTGCCGTGTCCCAAGGCAGCTCTTTACATTTCAGCCCACAGCTTGGAGCACCACTGGTTGCAGAGCATGAARCGTAAGTATTGGAGAGCATCAAGCTCCTCATCTTCCCCCTGCCATTTTGTTGCAGCTGACAAGAGACAAGGAGCATTTGGAGGCGTGCTGATCTCCATCTCCAAAGGACGTGTAGCGCTCACCTCCCTGCTGAACCCTGCTGGCCCATGGAGCCAGGGATGAAGAGGCAGCGATCAGCCACAACCTGGGAGGGAGGACGTATAGCAAGGTGACAAGTGTGGGGCAGACCCTGACTCCACAGAGATGGGGACAGGGACATAACCCYATGGGCTGCTGTGGCTACGCGTGTTGCACACCTGCCTAATAGGAGAAACAGCTTTGCCCYTATTTGATGAATAACGTGTCAGACCAGCTCTAACCTCCAACGCCTACGTATTTCCCTCTTGATTTTCATTCCCATCTCAAAGCTGTGGGTGATCTAAGCAAGATGGAGAATTCAGGGGCAGATGGCCATTTGTTAGCTGGGCCTCATGGCCTAGTGGCAAAGGGAATTGCCCATTACTACCAGTTTATTTTAAGGCATCTGTTTTATAAAAAGTCACTGCGTTGCAAGATCACTCCTTTTGTCCCAAAGAGACAAGCAAGGATCACTGTGACTTGCAGTCTGAAAAGACAAATATCCCTTTCTCTCTAATCTATGCATAAGAAGAAAATATTGGACTCTTGTTTTGTTGACTGCAGAAGGAGAAAAAAGATTTATCCCTTTCTCTCTCTTTATAATGACTATAATTCTGGGGTGGGTGAGGCAGTTTTGGGTTTATGCTGATGCAAAGGGCAGCATGACCAGAGGGTAAAGTAGAAGGTTTATTTATGACTGTGAGCATCATTTATCCCAGGAGATACTGAACAGCAGGACCCTTGCTTTGCAGAGACATGCAGCAGCCCTGGCTCTGCTTCAGACCACATGTCTCCCTCTCTCCTGACTTCCCTGTTTGAATAAACCCCCCAAACTCAAAGATAGATGCAGACAAAGCWGCACAGCTTGATCAGGGTTCATCACACAGCTCCAAGCTGTGCTGTGGCTGTTCTAAGAAATCACCAGGTGACCTGCGTTCCTTGCCAGGGTCCCCTGCACATTTTACCTAGCTATTACTGCTTGTGTTCATTTTCCGTGCCACCCCTGTGCCCAGAGATCAGGTCTTGGCACAGGAACTTGCTTTCCTTTTGCAAAGCCTGGATGAGTTGAGTTAGCTGGGTTTCGCACAGCGGGCAGAAACAGGTTCCGAGCCACAAACTCCTGTGGACTGTTATGAACTGAGAKGTTTTGCCTGGAGATTCAGGGACAGACCTGCCACAGCACTGCCAGGAAAGCAGCCTTGGTGCCTTTTACTGCCCTGTACTGCCTTGGTGGTTGGTTATTCCGGGCCATGTGGTGGAGCAAGGGGAGAGGACTGCTCCCCTCTCTGATCTCCTTCTCTAGGGSGCCTGGGGATTTCCATGTCCCAAACGCTTGTGGTAAAAAAAAAACAACAAACAAAACAAAACAAAAAGACACACACACAAAGAAAAGTGTTTCTCTGTTTAACTCACGGTCATCTGGAGGCAGGGACTGTGCAATTCTCTGTGCTGTGCCGGGTACAAGAAGGTCCTGATCTAAGGGCAGGCTCCAGGGTGCTGTTGCTGCTGGAACAATAACCAGTGGCAACAAACAATAGCTTTTGTTTGGCAAGAACAATTAGTGACACAGATGTGGGCAAGCAGCTTGCACTGCTTGTGTCCCKCTGATTTTAGGGCCATGGAGCAAAACAGATCCTTTTGAGGGAAGCAGTGAGGACAAAATAACACGGAAAATCAAGTACTTGAAAGTTCACAGCATTACTCCTTCCTTCTGCTTTTATAATAATATAGATAAATTGACTGGAAAATCACAGATTTCCACCTGAGTTCTGCGTTCTTTGCTTCCAGGTAAGTCTGTCCCTTTTTCTTCCCCCCCCCTTTTTTTTTTAATCTATTGACTCCAAACACCACTCAGTGGAGGTGCAAGTGTCCGGTTTTGCTCAGATAACTTTCACAGACCTCATGAAAGCAGTCCATCTTCCCTGAGAGATTCACACARCATCAGCGGGCAGCTGCTGCTGGTGCCAGGGCTGCCCAGAGATGATCCAAGTCATTGCAAGAGCCGCCCTTAGGCCAGTAGAGCTAATTCCCCATCCTTCTTTCACCACTCTGCTGACGGTGAACATGCCTTCTGATGCCCACCCCAGACTCTCAGACCACCTTGCCCTGTGCTCCTCTTGTCTGGGCCAACATGCTCTTCTGTGAGGCTGAGCCATCACCCCAGCCACCGACACACCCGGGCTGAAAATCAGCCTCCTCCTCACTCCTCCTTCCCCCAGCAGCCATCCCCTGCAAAGGAGGAAGTTGCCTGTCAAATCTGGAGCCCACCAGTGAGCCAGGTCATAGATTGGAATTGTTGGGAAGAAGTCAGGGGCTTCTTCAGGTGGCCTTGCCACCACACCGCCAAAGCRAGATGCGTTAGCTTGCACACAGAAGGCGACTGGAGCTTTGTTAAAAGCCCTCTCTAAAATCCATTTGTGCTCCAGAGGCTGCGAGCAATCATGGAGCTGACCTCTGGGATGCTGCACCKTGGGTGAAATGGGAGGCAATAACTAACTGAGGAGAAAGGTGACATTTGCACTAATATCCTATTGCTGCTACTCAGGGCAACGCGGGAACCCGCTGGCAGCAGAGCAGCCTGATTTGCATAATGATCTCTGTGCTGCCACGCTTCCCCCGGAATCTTTTATTGTTTAATTGGAGGTAGTGAAAATGGAGATATCAGCGGGCTGGATCGTTAGCCTTCCAGCCACTTACTCCCCGTGGTGCCAATCAGCACTTTGGCCATCCTGCAAGGACACCATGCGAAGCCAAAAGCGGCAGCCCAAGCACTTGAGATTCATCTCTGCAATTTGGAATGGGCAAAATCCTGGCCACAACATCTCCYACTTTGGGCAACTGTTCAAAGGAGTAAACCTGGTAATCCCAAGGACTGAGCTGAACTACAAGGTTCTTCTGCTTACAAGGCTCAATTCTTGGCAGTCCTTCCCACTCTGTTTTCATGAGCACTAGTAGATGCATGACTTTTCTCATGAACAGGTGTTAAAGCTGGAAATCATACAGATCCCAGCTACATCCAATACTTTTTCTGGGCTTTTAGGAAGCTTTAAAYTGACTGGACCACATTCTCCCATCTACAACTCATGAATATTGCAATATTTTGCCATGTCCCCCTTAATAAAAAGCCATGACATCCACAAAAATTTTAGGCAAGTATTATTTTGAGGTTGGCCCATCTCTAGGTTGCAGAAAAACTTCCAATCTACTTGCCCAAACTCAAAGTAATCCCTGCTACTGTTTTCCTGATCCATCATCCTTTGGAAAACACACCCACARAACTTCATGTGAATCTGGGCTTAATCCTCAAAAAAAAAAAAAAAACATGTTTGCACAGCTGAGTAGAGATCCCACTGAAGATTAGTGACTCTGCGTTTCAAGCAGACTACAAGCTCAGAACAGAGCCTCAATTCTCTTAGGAAAAAGACTTGTTTCTTCAAGGTTTCTCTGCCTGTTGAGAGAAGACAGGGATAGGGAGCCATTGTGTCCAGAAAGGCAGAACCAAGGAAAGCTTTTTCTGTTCTTGTAGCTGATTTTGTTTCACATGTGCTTTATATTAAAGAGGATATGAGTTTGATGTTTTCTTATTCCTGATATGAATTGAGATCTCCATGTATTATTTTTATTGGACTCAGAGGATCCCCAGTCTTCAGCCAGGGTCCTGTTTTGTCAGGCCTTGTACAAATACTGGACTCAAGAGCTTATTGCAAGAGCAAGAAGAATCAGTGAAGAGCACCACTTGAATTTCAGTGCAGATTAGATCCTGCTAAGAAATGTGTTTATGTCTTATAGCACAGAGGTGAGGCTCATTCCAGCAGAAAGGAGATGTAGTTTGATGCTGTCTGGGAATTGCTTTCTACAATTCTACAATTCTACAATTTCTACAACCCTACCAAGGTTTGTGGCTGCAGGTACCACAGAATAACAAGTTTGCCCRTAGGGCAGATGTACGGGCCATGAAGGAGGCTTCAGGCACCAGCTTTAAAATACGTAGTAGTTCACATTATAGCATTTCTTGCTTTTATTTCAGGGACTCAGAGAGTTTGGCCACTGCTGTTATTACTGAATCTGTGATCAGCTGGTGCATTTCCAGCCTCCTGGGAACGGATTTCTAATGAGGATGAAGGCCCTGGGGCTAAGATGTAAAACTGAGACTTCTGCAGCAAATGCAGAATAGATAAGATCAATGGGAAATGCAGATTTGCAACACTTTGGAAATGTGACAGCTTCCACACATACCTTGGGGAAAGGATTTTTAAATCTCTGAGAGGCCGGGGGAACAACTTGCTCCAATATATATGTATGTGCATAGCAGAAAGTAGTAGTGTGTCACCTCACCTCTAAAATATTTGCTGAGGATTGTGGAAATATTTATGGGGTTGTTCACGTTACTTAAACTTTATTCTCCTGTGGGAGACCTAAACTGCCAATTTTCACTAAAAGGAGCCCCAATACCAACTGGGCACTAGCTCACAGCCCGTGCAAGGCCACACAGCCCATTGCAGGCCACAGGCTGCTCTGTGCTCGTCCCAGCTCACTCCTGGGGAGCAGCCTGGCTCTGCCCTGCCCTGGCAGCATCAAAAGCAAGTATTTCATCTTTTCTTTGAAGCACCCTTTCTTTGCAGTCTCCCCGCTGCTTGCAATTCTCCAACAGGTTACAGGACATTTTGCAGAGTGATATGAGACAAAAGTTGAACACAGATCATGAACAAACACCGAACTACAATTGGGGTAGCTGCAGGGATAGMTGGTGACTGGAAGAGCTTTCCATCACAGGAAGCTGCCATCAGTCRAATCCTGTAAATCAACACTAGATCCTTTTCTGAATTATCAGAAAAATTGAGCCATAAGTTTCCTGAAAAGTTTTYAGGAAAAGCTGAAATGAAATTCCTGGCCTGTGTTACAGAGATGGGTTGACTTGGTGGTCATAATATTCCCTTCTGGTCTTAAAAATCTTGAGTCTACCAATGCAGGGCACTGGAAATATYCAGGTGTTGGTGTCTTATCACTTGCTTAGTCAGCATCTGCTTTCAGGCTGCCTGCTGGGTTACAAACACAAGGAATGCCATGACTTACTTGAAATACATTTAAAATCCTGCTCATGTGCTCTGTCACCTTCGGCTATGAGGTCCCACTGGGAAGGAAGCTGCAATCAGCCTGAATGCTGGCTGTGAGAAATAATCGCTACCCATAAGTGCCCCATTAGAAGAGATGTCCCCTTCTCACCACAGTCGGACGTAGGAGGGGCTGAGAAAAGCTCCTGAAACTCCCACCTCCCCTGTAGCTCCATCCCAGGACCACATGCACTAGGTAGGCTGGCCATCCATTTGGAGATACTCATCCATTAAAAAAAAGAAAACATGTTTGGGGACATTTATCTGCATGGAAAAAAGTTATCATAGGACAGACTATGCAGAAGGGAGAAAGATTTTACCTATTCACAGCTGCTAGAAAAGGCTAGAGTGACTCAGTTCTGAGGTAGGCTGATYCCCACCTTGACCGTTCAGTATGGGGATGAAATGGGTCCTTCTCTGACTGATACCAGCTGGCAGTATTTCAATGATTATTCAATGATTATTTCATTGCAAATTGCAATGATTATCTCTGCAAAGGAAAGGATTAATAATCCTGTAAAGAATATATAACAACCTCTTATGTCTAGCCTGGCTCCTGGAGCTCAGAGATGAGCTTCCAGACACCCCAGACAGCCACCAGAGCAGGGAGTTCACGCCTGGCAAGCACCCTGTGTATCTGTCATGTGTCCTGTGGTTCTGAACACTGAATACTAAATGCACCAGGCAGTGAATTTGCTGCTAAAAATACCACCGAGCAATTTGCCTGAGAAAGGAAAATATTTCTCCTTGTTGGCAGCCAGACAAGTTTGCCTTGATTGCCCCAGCTATAGCTGTATTGTGTCGCCCTTGTGTAAAACCATTTCAAATATTACAGCATGATAACATTGACGGCAGGGTTTAATCTTCTGGAGAATGAAAGCTGTGGGTGCTAGATCCACCCATGGAGAGAATGAGTCAAAAGCAGCACTCCRTGGGCAGGAGGACAAAAGAACCACCACCAACACAGCTTTACATGTTTGATATCAAGGTATGTTATTAAACAGGTTCTAATACTGCAATTTCTGTTCATTGTGACCGTTTATCATTGAGAATGCACAAAATTCCCATTCATTCATCGGATTACTGAATGGCCAWCCTAAATAGGTAATAATCTCTTTCTCCTTAATATATAGTAATTATAATATATAGCTCTTTGGCAGTATTTTTCATTCCAGAAATTCAAAGCACTTCAATTAAACCTCATAATGCAGTTATGAATACACCCTCTCAGTTAATCATTACTGAGTTAGGAGTAAGTAAGCAATATATAAAGACGAAAATGAACATTTTATGAATATAATGAATGATCTCAATAAYGCACATCATAGAAATAATGTTGTTACAACCGGACAAAGGACCAGCGTTTGTTAGAACAAGCACAGCACAGCTTCCTGCAGCCTYGGTTCCTACCTCTGGAAAGCAACATGACCAAAACTGGGTAGCATTTTTGAACAGGAGGGGAGACCTGCTGCTTTTATAACCTTTTAGATTATAACCTTTTAGATACCAGTCACATTCTGAGATGGGGCAGAGCTTTTTAACCACATGCTGCCTATAGTCTGTAACCATAACTCAATCCATTGCTCATCCTCATCTCCCACCTGTGCTTTGGCCAGGACAGACATGGTCAGCCTTGGGGTGAACGGGGCAGCCCTGGGGCTCCAAGCCCTGGCTCYTTGGGGGTGAGCACACATAGCTTTGGGGTGTGTTGGCAACAGCTTGTGCTTCCCATCTGCCTCTTCTGCTGGAAAAGCTGAACTCTGATGTTCTGTGCAGATGAGGTCCTCTTATTTGCAACCCACTTGGTGCAAATACACTGCTGCTTCTCTTTGCARTGAAGAACCCCATCATTGCAGGCTGCTTTCAGAAAAGATGCAAGCTATGCCAGTGACTCCTACCTGACACGGACAGCCTGTCAGGGATCCCCAGTGTCAGCCAGCCCGAGCCACATCTGTGTGCCTGGCACCTATTTGCAGACCCACTAGGTGAGGACAGGGCCTCCGAAGTGCRTAGCTCCCACTGACGCCCCGATGATCCCCGCTAACTGGCAAGGGCAAGGAGCACACGGCAGACTGGAGGGCTGACACAGTGATGCCAACTCTCCCCATGAGCCCAAGCCTGTTTTCSTCCAAACCCCGCTTTCTAAAGGGAGTTGGCTGTCTGACTCTCTCCCTTCTTCCAGGAACAACAGCATGGATCTAACCTGCCCTGAAAAGTGAGAAGCATGGAAACACAACTCCCTAGGATCTCCAGCACCAGAAAGTCAATTAAAAGGACAACAACTACATTGTTATATGATGTTTTAGCTAGCCTGSTGATTGTTTAGGGACATGACTCATGTTTTTTTAAATGCCTGGCATTGGCAGCTCAGTTTTCATTACGAAGACAAAGGCAGGTTTAATGTACAAATTAACTCGTGAATGCACCAAAACTATTTMTCTTTCCCTTGACTTTCAGTCCCCAGCCAGATATAAATCCCCAGCTGTGAATCAATGGTACTTAATGTCCTCCTGGCTATTTGGGCTAGAGCTTATCTCCTTCCACAACAGGAGCAGCATCCAGGGTGCAGTGGGTTTGCATTTGTCCAAAGAGAAATTACAGGAAGCAGCTAGCCGAGGCCCTGGGTAAGTGTGCTCTTGGCAGAGTGAGTTAATATTTGATGGACAGGTGATGGAGTAGGCTAATATTTGAACCTTTGGAGATTTCACTTCAAACACCCGCCRGGATTTGAGTCAGCTCTGGTCTGCGATGGCTGCTTGCCATGTCAAAGGAGTTCTCTACAGCCGAGCACACTTGAGCTGGGCTGGCAGCCTTTCTAGGCGTCCCCACCAGGTTTGCTCAGGGCATGAGCTGCACCTTGTCCCCTGTGACATTACAACCCTGTCCCAAAGGGCACCAGAGTGGCCCAGGCATGGTGTGACAAAGACAGTGGACATGGGATGACTCCAACGTACAGCAAATGGTCAGACCCAGCAATGCTGGGAATAAGCAGGGGGATCCCTTAGGTCCTGCTTCAGTGCTGCTTCTAATCTGTCATTTCACCCTAGTTAAAGGAGGCCATGGTTTAAAATAACAGTTCAGGTGTGTTTCAGGGCAGGCATTAGCAGAGCTGCATAGACAAATCTGCAAAGCAGTAAGCAGAGCTGCTCAGGCCAGKAGGCATGGTGGGATCCCAGTATTACATTTGCTTTGCTCATGCTCTGTTTCAATGTTTTGGGGGGGKTTTTTTGAKKKTTTTTTTTTTTTTTTTTGAGTATTTTTTTTCCTGAGAAAAAGTCTGTTTAGGCAAAGAATTCTAGCAAACAAGGTTTCTCCCTGAGTTTGCATTTAGGCTGTATTTCTTTGATTCAACACAGAGCCAATCTATTTTATTCCATGCTCCACACTCCTGACTCTAGCTCGGATGAATTTCAATGAGAATTGGCAGTCAAAGCTGCAGCTCAGAGCAGATCTGCTTACTCAGCCCGGATGATCACAAAACAGAGAAATGGCTTTTGGGCTTTAGGTCCCCCTGCGCGCTTGGGGAACAGGCCAACCTGTCCGTCTCGTCCTTTGCTCTTCATGCTCTCCTTGCACAGAGCCGTTTCCAGGCTGTGCAGTGTCAGCAGAGGCACCTCTTGCAGGGCAGCAAATGCTGCCTGAAAAGAGTCCAAAACCAGAGCTCGGTGGTTTGTGCTGGGGTGAAAAGGTGGGGTTGGAGGTTTTTTTTTCCCTGTTCTTACTGCCGTGCTGCACCTCGATGTGGTTCGCTTCAAGAGCAGCTTGTGACCCGTGTGTCCCTTGTCACATTCAATAGATCTCACACGAAAGGCTGAAAGCTGCCAGCAGCAGCCAGGCCCCTGGGACCACCAYGGCCCTGAGATGCGTGAGTTAAATAACCACACGAGTTAAATAACCACGAGCGAAACCCAGCGCTTGCTCGACGGAGCCGCAACCCTGCCTGCAGTGCCCAGCTGCTCTCGCTCCGCTGCCCTCCCCATGTGCCCGCTCGGCCAGACCTTCCCAATGGGGCTTGCACCGCTCCAGTGATGCCAGAGGAACTACAATAGTTTAAACCAACACCAAGCCTGGCCTTTTGTCTTAAATCTTCTGCCCAGACCCTATTTTACAGCCGTGCAGGGTCACGCCAGGGTCCTCATCTGCCACAGCCAGGTTGCTCCCCTCCTACCCTAAATCAAACGAGTCCAGTGGAGGGAAGCGCTTTTGAGGAAACCTTTCTGGGCTGCTCCCCCCTCTTCCCTCCCTAATTGTTCCTTAATTTAAGCAAATGATTTATCCAAATAGAGCTGGAGTTTCCCTCTCCCAAAGGAAGGGAGTGTTGTCAGAGGAGGGGACAGCGGTGCAGATGGATTCTTGGATTTATCTGTATCTGTTTCTGGGTAAATATTTATCCTCCTTTCCCTTTCCCGCACCCTCCTCGCACACAGGAACAATGGGCACATCCTCCCCAGGCCTTCGGGCAGCAGAAAAATATTATTGCCCYTTTTTACACATATACAACTAGGGCAAAGGTGACTAAATCTCCAGCTYGGAAAACCCACTGCTGGTTTTACCACCACGTTCAAGGGACTTTGGACGGGACCAGTCAGAATAAACAGCCACACGGGGCTCCCGGAGCCAGCTGGGCGGCAGGTTGGAGACCAGCTCCGTGCCCCACATCGCCCAGCAGCTCTTGGAGGCTCCTGCATCACCCAGGCGCTCCCCAGTGCAGCTCCTGCTCGGAGTTGCCTCGGGAGGTGCTGGGAAGCTTCCTGGGTTAGCGTTTGCAAAGCGGGTTTAGRTTGCCTCACACAATGAAGCCTTTGTAGCCAGGACAGTTAGCACAGTCAGTGAGACGCAGGGTGTAAAGCACTCCCCTGCTTTTTTCTTTTCTTTCTTCAAAAGGGGAAAAAAAACCTAAGTTAGGCTTTTATTACAAAACAACGAACTACAGCCACCCTTTTTTCCCGGAATAATAATAATAATGCATTACATCAGGTTACTCAGTAGTTTTCACTAATCTGTAAGACATGCACTGCTGACCTCTGAGGTAATTTTGGATCACGCTCAAGCCAAATAAAGGCAGATTTGTGGCTGCAGGTGAGAGATCCTCTGAAAAATGATAAATGCAACCACAATGTCCTCCGGTTTGATCTGAACTTGGCCTGGCCTTCATCTGTTTTTCTGGAACTAGTCCATAAGCAAGTCAGATCAGTGATTTAAAGGCATGACACTATAATGTGATGCAACTCAGCGCAGGGTGGCTGGTGGTTTTGCCATGGTGGCAAGCAGCACACACCAAGCACACCAAACCAGGGGCCACCACAGCAAGGACCGGGCTGCTCTGTGGCCAGCACTCAGGAAAGGCCTTTCTTTTCTCATGTAATAATTCCAAAACCCGGCGCTTTTCCTGTAATGGCTTTTCCTGACACTCAGTCTAGCCGGCACGACTCAGCCGGACATTTCCATCCTGGGGAACGCGTTATCGGCTCAAGGCGGCTCGGTGTCTTCTCTGGCACGGCAGGTTTGGCTCTTCCTCTCTTCTCAGGGACTTTCCACATTGGCTGCCACAGTGAGCTGCGATTCCGCTACGGCTGGAGCCACCCGGCTGTCTCGGGGTCTCCTTACGGATCACTTCTGCATTGCTTTGCAAGAGCATTTGCACAGCCAGGGAAGCCAGAGCCAAGCACTGTGAGAATTGGGAGTCTAGTGAGCTTTCCTAGCAGATTTATGCTTAAAATATCTCTGGGTTCAGAAGATGTTAGGCCCTCTCAGAAGTACTCTCTTCCATCTGCTTTCTTATGGGGGAAAAAAAAAAAAAAAAAAAAAAAGGTGCCAAAGTCTGCTTGGAGGACTGAAGAGGAACAGCCAGGAAAGATCATGGCAGTTGTCGCCTTAGGCTCCTGTGCAGACAGTGTTTCCCAGATGTAAGTTATGAGCATGACCATAAACATTTTAAGACCCAAATAGTTCTGCCAAATAGTTCTGGAGTTATCTAGTGAGAACAARCCTTGCATAAATGTCAAGGGAAAAAATGTCAGGAAGATCCTCATTTTGTGGGTGGATTCAAGGAATTTGCTTACTCTTTCTGCATCTGTGATGAGCACAGATTTTTATCTTCATTCCATCCTATAAACTCCATATACTCGCTCCTACAAATGCCTCTCACATTGCTATCCCCTTCGTAACAACCTTGTGAGCATCCCATAACGACAGTACCTCRCAGCCTGCAAGGCATTCACCTTCAGACATACTCCATGGGCAGAAAACTCCTATTTGTGGATTTTGTTATTACTTCAGAGGTGAAAAAATGGAGTTGAAGCAAGACTCAGGTTTTTAGCCATGTGTATGGCACCTGCTGAAAAAGGCAGATACCAGCCGAGCTCTTCAAAATGTGCCCTGGTTCTTCCTTCCCAGTGAGCTATACACTTAATTGTCACTAGAGAACTTGGGTCCATCCTTAGGCCTAGGGCTGTAGGCAAGCAAGTGTCACCCAGTACTAACCATTAGCACAGTGTACCTTGCCTTAATGTGAAGGGCAGAGGAGTGTTATCCTCTACATAATCCCTGCTAGTTTAATTTAACTGGAATTATTAAACACAAYGTATTAACCACCATGCTGGAGACCACTGGAGAAAATAGTGTTTCTCAATTTTCCATGGTTTCCTCTGTAAAATGGGTACAGTCACTCACAAGCACCCACCTGGAAGGAGCCTTTCCCTCAGACAGCTGGAGATGGCCTCTGTCAGCACGAGGTTTGGGGTCATTTTAAGCACATCTGCAGGGACTTAGGAGCCACAGAGGTTTCCGCTCATTATAAATCTTTCATTATAGTCTTGGTAAAATAAAATAAAATAAAATAAAATAAAATAAAATAAAATAAAATAAAATAAAATAAAATAAAATAAAATAAAATAAAATAAAATAAAATAAAA
>NW_020456298.1:1549875-1574631 GCF_003342845.1 Nothoprocta perdicaria
AGAGTAGCTCATAACTTGCTGGGTAGAGAAGGAGGAAAATAAAATTTATACTTCACCAGAGGCACTGCTAGCACTTTAATTAAAAAGTAGATCAGTTATGGGAAATATCACCTCCCTAACCTATTTTCTTCCTAGTGTTAGTGCAACTAAACTGGAGCTAAGTCTTGCTGTTAGTATAACTTCTCTCAGGCAAGGGACTAGTCTATGCTGGCAGGAAAAACTGGGTTTTATTTGCCAGGACAGAGCTACATTTTCACCAGGACAACCTGGCAAGAGCTTTTCATTGCAGGCAGCCCTGGAGCTGCACAAAACCAGATAGCCTTAATGTAGATCCTCTCCCTTTGTTGTGTGGAAGGTAACATTGAGAGAAGGGGTGCATTTCCAGCACTGGACCTAGTCTGAGATTGAAGATTTTCTTTTCCAGACACAAATTAAGGCAGTTAAAGCTTGAGACTAGAAATCAAAGAGAGATAAAAGAGAGGAAAGAAAGAAACGACAACAACAACAACAACAAAAGAATTTTTCATCCTATCCTTCAGCTCTGTCACAGATTCCAGTGAGATTTGGGGCAAGCAAAGTAATTTCTTTTGTCTTCCTCACCTGAGTCATATGGGATAATATTTCCCTTTCTGGCAAGTCTTTGGTCAGTGTTCATTAGCATTTGAAAAGTGCTTTGAAATGGAAGATGCATTTGGAATAGTGAAGTATTATTACTGGAATGGGGTGAATGGCTCACAGGGTAGGGAGGCRGTTTACTTTTTCTGCCCTATGAGTAGAATAGCCTGAAAAGGACTTATTCATTATTTAAGTATCTAGTACATATCAGGTGTCTAAAATTTGCTTTCAATTTTTATTTATGAAATCTTGGACTGCAGATAAATGAAATCCAAACTACATTGTCCAGACAGCTGAATCACTTGACTTTGCTTCTCTTCAACTACTGGCAGCAGCTCTCTTGGCAACTCTCTGCCTGAGGACGGGCATTTAAAATCTGTTTTCCATGACTCCTCACACAAGATTTTGAAATGTGCTTCAGGTCTGCCAGTTAAACAAGCACTTGCAAGCGTCTCCAGGAAGCAGAGTGAACCCTGAACCTACTGAAACAAGTACATGTGGAAGTATCAAACAAGTACGTTTTGTTTGCTCAGGCCCTGATTCTTCTAGATATTTTAAGGTATTCATTTGTAGTCTTGTGATTACTGAAGTAAGTGGAACCGATCCTGGGCAGAGTTAGGTAGATCCTTAAATACCCTGTAAAATACAGCTTCCAATTATTGTTTCATTGGCCCAAGTGTTCTTGCACTGTGTTTTAAAGACTTCCTGTGTATTGTTTCACTGTCTTCCCCTCGTCTTTCTAATGCCAACGGCCACAGAGTTTAGGTTGCAAACTACTTCTATTGCCCATGAAAAGCACATAAGTCTATGAAAAATGTGTTTTTCGTTCCAAGAAACTTCCAGTAAATCAAAAAAAAAAAAAAGAGTTATAGAGCACATTTTCAAAGCTGTGCACAAGGCTTTGAAAATTCAATTTGACAGTGGTACATTATGAAGGCAGAGTCTCCAGCTTCCTGTATGGACACATAGGTTCAGATTTATTCAGACCCCATCCATACGGAACTTGGCTTGTTTGATTCCACTGAGTTCAGGGGTRTTACCCCACTTGAAGGCTGTATGCACAACAGACATATCCAGAGTATTTTAAATCAAAAATGCTGCCATAGAGGCACCTAGCAGATCCCACTTACAGACAAGAACACAGATTAAAGCAATCCACTAATCCCAGCCTAGGGGTTACTATCCTGAGGTCAGGTCAGTCACTGCTCAGTCTGCAATGAATCAGCAGGCACCCAACAGAACAGGGAAAAAGCCAGGAAGAAGATGTGATCAGGACTCTGGCCTGGTTAAATCCCCAGTTTATGTATTTCAAAGGGAAATGGYCTTCAAGAGCAAGGCTACAGGTATGGCTAAATGCCCAGGGAGGTTGAAAGCCATCGGTGCAGTCTGCCACAGCTGTCCTGCAGGACCTGYGCAAGCTCACGTGCTGGATCAGAGTACACGTGAGCTGGGGGGCCCGTGACCTGACTGAACTATTTGCCCAGTTGGCAAGTGTATGCCCACGGGCATTTACCTCCAAATAACACAGAACATGTCAAATCCACCTCCTGGTTCAGGACAGCACTGTTAATTCATGCCGTCAGCCCCCAGTCCTCTGTCTGTCTTCATCTCTTTTTCTCCCTGATTCTTCTCCAAAGGATTTCAGTGGAGTTAATGTGGTTATCCACCAAAYTGTATCAAGGACTGCTGGCTGGGAACAGGTACAGGTCTTGTGTGAGTGTGGATAAATCTCATCACCCATCTGTGCCACAGTATATGGCAAGGGAATAACAGTCCACACTTGTCTCAGGAAAACGTTTCTGAGACATATTACCACCTTAATATTTTGTACTCATATACTAATTCCGTAGTAYTCTTATAGGAGCAGTTTGCTTTTAGATGAAAGGCTAAAACTACACAAGTTCTGGTCTCACTGAAGTGCTGGAGTTTCTTTAAGTGCTTCCTGCTGCATGCAGTAGGCCCCATGCTGCTGTGATATACCTCTCTGCTGAAATCTGTGCTTCACACCAACATCCTGCAACGTCCAGCTGGCTGGAAGGCAACACGGGCACTGAAGCAGAGCTGTGTGAACAGCTGTGAGACAACCCCATCCTTGTTCAACCCAAATTCTCATCTCAAGAACACCTGCCCCCTTCTTCAGCTCCAAAGGCAAACATGGTCAGTCTCAACTTAAACTTTCATTTAGCTCCAGTGTTCCTCCAACTCATGGTTGGGGGTATTCATAGCAAGGCCTGCTTTCTCCGCTTGCTCCATGAAGCTTGCTCCCACTTGCAGCAAAAACAGTGCGAACCAACCTTATCCATGGGAGACCTAGCTTCTCACTGTTAATATTTAATGACAGCTCTGCAAGCTGGAGATCTTATCAGATTCGATTTCAGCTGGTCAGGTTTCATATGAACTCTTTTCAGCAAAAACTGTAAATCTACAGAGTATTAAGTTATTTAGTAACTCTGGGCCGAATTCAGAGGAATCCAAAGAACATGTAATTAGTGTAACTTACAGCTTCTGAAGACTTTCCTACATCCAGACTTAATCTTTTTCACTCATGCAAAATGCATGGTCTAGTGCTGTGCCACTGTGGGGCATCAA
Organism: Nothoprocta perdicaria; assembly: GCF_003342845.1. Taxonomy (NCBI): domain Eukaryota; kingdom Metazoa; phylum Chordata; class Aves; order Tinamiformes; family Tinamidae; genus Nothoprocta; species Nothoprocta perdicaria. The sequence continues at coordinate 1,553,080 of NW_020456298.1, forward strand.
ACACATATCCAATAATCTGCACCAAGGGGTCATAACTAGACAGGACATAAACCTCTCCCGTCTCTCCCAGACTGGTTACCGTTCTTCAGYATAATCCTGCAGGAGAAGTGATGTCAGATGGCTTCCTAGAGTAAATTAATGCAGCTCTGCTATGTTAGACCAACTCACATCAGCACAGAATTCACACAGCTAATTCTTAGCCTTCCCTGTTTTCACTTTGGGTCAGGAAATTGTTTCCTGCCCAGTCTTTCTGACAGTTCCCTGGTTTTCCTGCACATATCTCCCCTGTAAAAAGATAGACATGATGTGCAAGAAGTTTAGGGCTGAAGATCATGCCAGTGTGATATTGGAGAACCCAGCAGATCCTAAATTGATACCATCTACTTGCATGCTAAGCAGTTCAGAAAAAATATGGTAGGCTGCATCATCTCAGATATAGGAATTTAAATCTATAGGCCAAATTCTGCCTTAATTCAAATGTGATTGTAGCTGTAGAGGTACAGCTCAGGGTAAATTTGATGCATCCACTCTCCACCCCAGATATTAACAACCAGTGATCCAAAGTGCACATGTTTTCAGGAGATAGCTGAAGCTGCTGAGRGCAACTGCATGGAAATTTTGAAGGGCAAGAGTTGGTCCTGCCTGCCTTGATGTTCTGTAAAGACATTGGCGAGTAAGATGTTGCTTTGGTGTTGTGAACTAAAGCGAACTTTTCATAGATCTAGGGACCTCTTCATACCCACGGTGTGGCAGTGACAGGTTTGCCATGGGGACAAGCTTGCAGCTGATTTCCCCAATCATAAACCCAGGCATAAGGAGGGAGTCAGAGCAGTTTAAACACTTTCATCTCTTATGTGTTTCCTTCTCAAAAACCTGAAGGGTGCTAAGAAATGTGTGCCAAGGCATATTTCATCCATAAGCCAAAGGGCTGTAAGTTGTCAATATGAATATCAGAGAAGGAAGTTCTGCAAAAAAAAAAAAAAAAAAAAAAACATTCTGACAGGCTGTTTGCAGCCACAAGTACTGCAGGCTCCATGTTCCTGTGAAAGCCAGAGCCCTTGCTGTGCAACACAAAGAAAAACACATCACTCTCAATCATGACCAGCATGGACAGCGAGAGCGTCTGAGGGAATATAGGGAGAAGCAGCATCTTTGACATCTTTTCTTTTTTCCTCCCCACATGCACAGAGCTGTTTCTAAGTAGTGGGAGGAGGTCCTCTGCATATAGAGGGTTGCCTGCGTCCAGCTGAGCCCCAAACTGCCAGAGGTTCATGTGCACAAAGCTGCACTTAAGCATTATAGGAATAAGGTTTGCCAAGAGATTTCTTGTCCTGTTTGGTCAAAGATTCAGACTCATAGCTTAAACTCATCAGTTCAGACCTGTGCCTAGTACTGGCATTGTAGTGCCACTTCTGCAAGCGGTGGTTGCCACTTTCTTTTCTCCTTTTCATCCCCAATTGAAGGTGCCAGGCTTCACTACAGACACTTCTCCAGGAAGAGTGTCTGACCAGGCTGTGTCCAGCAAGGAGAGCTCCTGCCTGCCCACCATAGGACTCCTACCTCCTCCTGCAGCATCCAAGCTACGCTGCTATTACAGGTCCCTTATTTTCCTTTTTTTCCCCCCAATCCTGTGAAAAAGCATCCCTTTCTCAGGAATGAGATACTCTCTGTCAAGCCAGAAGTGTTGTCAGTGGTTGCCATAAGTAACCATAATAATCTGTAAGGCAATGTGCAGCTCTGATGTGCAAATGGGATTTAAGGAAGAGCTGCTAACGGGATAACCCAGACAGCAGCATTTAAGTGGGGTTTCAAACTGATCTTAATGCTTCATTTGACGAATGTCTGGTTTGAACTTCTGTAAGTATTCAGAGATTAAAGAAGAGAATGACAGTYTCTTACAGAATAAATCCTTAATATTTGGTGCTTTAACTTAGGAAGAGGAAAAAATGTCTAAGCAGGGGAGAAGCCAAAAAGAATATCAGATTTCACCACTTTCAGCACACACCACTACGTAGCATTTATTTTCACTCAGAAACCAGGGACATATCTTCTCTAAATATTTACCTGCTTTCTCTCTAAGGCCATATCTGCACTGCAGTTACCTCACTGATACCCACCTTACTTTTGATCTAGTGTGTCCAGGATCTAATTGCAGGCTGATAAAACCAAGGTCTGTGAGCTGTTATGTTTACAGCTCACAAAATCTACTAGGGAATATCATACAGCCACTTGATTGTGGTGAGCAACCGACCTAAAGCTGTGCTGCAGCTCTTGCAGTGATACTGGGCACAAGCACAYTTCCCTGGGTGTGGATATTCAGCTGCAGGAAATCTTTGCACCACACAGATCCCTAATGCCTTTCTGAAATGGAGCCGTGTGTTTTGGGTCCCGTGATCCTAGCTCTTGGACATCCTTATTGACTTTTTCAGGTATATCCCCCACAATGTGAAAGGCCCAATTTTGTCCCAGCAGTAATGTCAAGGCTTGATATTCAGGGTATTTTCCATTTCAGCATCATAAATTTAGAGTATGAATATATCAAAAACAYGTTGTTTTCCCATGTCTCACTTTCTTGCAGGTGGCCAGTATCTCTGTGTCTTACAAAGGAAGTTAAGGCAATTCAGAAACACAAATGGCACTGGTTAAGGAGGCAGAAATAGTTAATGGATCTTTGCATGGAACATAAGGATAACCAAATGGCTCACAGTGACGCAGTTTTGTTTTATCAATACTGAGGCCAGCCTTCACCATATCTTAACTAAAGTTCAGGAGAGATACCCTTTTAAAAGAACAATTTCACATAGAAACCCTGATAGAAACCCCTCTTGTCCTAAGTTTGCTGACCCCCTCAAGAATCTCATTGCCACCCAAGCCACATAATGTTTGAAAATATTTCTTAAAATGTTTTAACTTTTATGCCTTGTCTAAGTTATATCTATATTTATATCTATTCTGCTGCACATGCTCCTATGCAGTGAGTGAGAACACCTCACACTTCCCATATATTTGGCACAGCTTGCCAGCCAGGCACAAGGGGAAGGCCTGGAAGCCCTAGGCTCTAATTCCAGGATTGGCATTGCCTCATTTTGTGTGACAGCAGCTCACTTATACCAGCCCCATTCTCACCTTCCCACTATAGAAAGTGTAAATAACTCTCAACCCACAGTGGTCTGCAGATAGAATATTTGCATTTGCTCAACTGGGTGGTGCAGGAGAAGTGCAAAGTGCACTGTARCAGCCCCATCTCCTCACCTCCCCTTCCCCCGAGAAGACAGATCTAGCATTACTAAACTTCCCATGCAGTTCTGTTTCCTGCATACCCTGTAGCATTCTGGCTGAGCTCTGCCGTTCCTTTCCACTTGAATTGCACCCTTCCCGTAACAACCAGCACGGTGCAAGGACTCCAAATACGCCCTCAGCCAGCCTTTAGGTGCAGCTCTGCTCTTTCCCCTGACCTACATGCAATCCTCCTGCAAGCCTTTTATTTTTTTTTTCTGTTAGGCACTCYTTCAGACACTTTGGGGAATACTCAGCGCTTAGTTGTGTGCATGTCTTGCCCTGGCTGCCTCTTGGAGCGCCACGGCAGATCCCCAGAAGACAGGCTAAAACTGTAATATGGTCACAAATGCAGCAACCTCAAGTGCTAGCAGCACTTACTAGCAGCCCTATCCTTTTAGCTCGATTACCAACACTCCGTTTCCCAAAGGTAAGAGGAAGGGGAAGATTTTCCTGAGCCCCTAATTAACTTAGGGGCAGTATTTCAGGCATCTTAAGGGACCAATTTTCAGTGATTTCTATGAAATATAAGAACCTATTAYGTCTTTGTAAGATGGGATTTGAGCACTCTTGGGAAACTCACCTGCAGCCTGTTCCCAGACTTTGTGGTAGATTCATCTGAAATGTTTCTACATGTGAGTGACACCTACATGGGAGCAAAACACCTTGGGCTCACTTAGCAGAGAGAGACAGGCAGTTACAGGAAACAATTCATCTCATGCTATAGTAGATACCTAAAATAGCCTAGAGCAATCATAAAATATCTGCTTCCTTCCATAAACTATAAATACAATCTAGAGAAGCAGCTCAGCCCTCAACATGTAGGGGAGGATTCAGTTGCATGGTGCTTTTTGAGCTCTCCAGGGTTACCTGAGACACCTACATGGGCAGGCACATATGTACAATACAGCAGACAAAAGCCCTTCCAAAATGTCACCTGAATGCCAGGCAGGATAACAAACTAGTCTCAAAAAGCACAGTTTTTAGCAACCTGAATTCCCTCCCACAAATACTACAGATACATATGTTTGCTCAGGGATTTGAGGGATTTGAGTTCTGCAGAGCCAAATGGAGAAGTCCTAGTTTGGCATCTTTCTGCTCCTGGATAATTTTCCTTTCATTCTGCATCATGTTGAATTGGTTATAAAACAAAACTTCAGTCTGCATGTGGCAATATTTCCAGTCCTATGGCAGTCTGTTCCCAGCAGTTGAACACCACCTCTGGCTCACATACCTCCTCTGCTCAGATGTACGATATCCTGAAATCCTTAGTGGACTTTCAGCAGGGTCCTGTTGTACCCAGTTGCTCAGTGAGCATTGAAGACAGGTTTGGGCCTCAGCTACAGAAGACATGGTCTTGTTTTGATCCTGGGCATGAGGGGCCTCCCCCCAAAACCACAGCAGTCAGAGTCCCCACAAGTGACGGTGCCCTTCAGAGCACGTGCACCCACCTTTAGCTGTGTCTTTGGTGACTAATACACTTAGCTGGGGAAATCCTGGKTTTGGTGTCCCATTACGGCCAAGACAACCATCACTATTTTAGGGTGGCTGAAATAAATTCCCTTCTTTGCCCTCAAGTATATATCTACTGCCTGTTAACATAAATGGTYTGTGTTGGTATAGCTGAAAACCAATGATCTTGCTCACTGTGCTAAAGAGCAAAGCAAAGATTAGTAAAGAAGTGGTTGCTTTTTCTAAAAAGAAATGAAATCAAGTGAATTTCATGGCAAGTGCCAGTGCAATGTGCAAGGGTATCACTCAGGTTCTGCAGATAACTATCCTGTCAGGAAATGCATGCAAGATGTCACGTTACAAGTGTTACATCATCAGGAAAAAATCTCAATGGTTGATCATAGCCTGAGGGGGATGTCAGGGCTCCTAGCTTCTGTGCAGAGAGTAGGGTTATAGGAATTAACTCTTTCTTAGGTGATACATACTGTTGAATTTTATCAGCTTTTCTTCCACTTTACTTGCCCAAAATGGATCATCATTCTCTTCCTTTCTGTTTTAGTCTTTCATCCACGTCATAGAGGTTGTGATTCTACAGCAGCAGTTGTTTTCTATCACATCCACTGCACTATTCTGAGGTTTCTCTCCTTCTCGTTGCGCRTAGATTTCTGCTGGACGTTGGGTGTTCATCACGCACAGCATTCCCATAGAAGGCAATAGGTGTTATCCACTAAACACACAACAGGCAGCCTCCCTGTTGTCTGGAGAGCAGYGCTGTCTTACATAAAGAAATACTCCCTATGCATGGCCAAAAYGCCCCCTCCCCTGGTAATACCCAAGGCAGTATGAAGCTGACATGCTTTATGTTTTCTGTGAAATAAGTTCTGGAGGAACAAATACCTATAAGGGTTTTTGTTTGTTTGTTTGTCATTGTTTTTCCCAACTCAAAAAGATCTCATTCTGGCTGGTTGYTGCTGACACCAAGGGAACAGTGCCATAGGAATGGGTGCCCTCCATCTCACCACAGCCCCAGAGCCAGCCAGAGCAGATCCAGGGCCATTCCTAGAACGGAAACTACCCCTCATCCTGGGGAGACAGAAGTGGCTGGGCCTTTCCCAAGTCCTCCAATCTCCATAAAGATGTCCTCTCAAAGTCAGGGGAACAAGAGAGAGGATATATTTCTTTCTCCTTGCTGACACTTTGTCTCAGCTCCCGGCAGGTGCTATAGCACCTGAGTTATTCTTTATGCCAGGGTTCATGCCTGGGAGTTCCCCTACAAACATTTCCTGTAATTAATGCATGCACCATCCTRTTGAAAACTGGTCTTTGTGTCCTCCATCAGCTTCATGAAAGGCAAAATACCTAGGAATCTTAAAGATACTGTAACTTTTCCCCTCCCATGTATGTATGTTTTTTTTATTTGTTTTTCTTTGCTCTTTTTCTCTCATTAGGCAGGATGCAAGTCCCTAAGTATTTTGGTTCATTGTATTCCCCCTTTTTTTTTCTTTTCCTCTGAGTTGCCTCCTCTCTCAATCATTCCAGGGTTCCCAGGATGTCTGTAGGCTGGACWATGTAGTCCACCTCCCCACTGATATTCACTATTGAGTCTCATTTTTAATTACCTTAAACCTGCTTGCAAAATTTTAAGCCTGCTCTCTATGCCTAGGAAGACACTGCTTTCCAGTTASCCAGTTTGCCACCAGCATGTTTTTTGCCTTCGGTATCACACCGAGAAGCAGAGTGACATTCACTGACTTGAGCTACATTGATCTTCCATTTTTATTYTGTTCCTTAAATCTCTTCCTCTATACCAGCTCCTTTATTCCCCCTCTTTTTTTCTATKCATTAAAACATTCTTATTATTCCCAGCTCTTCCTTTCTTTCCTCCTCTTAACTATTCTGTTACTATCCTTTCTTAATCTGCATGATGCTGCAGACGGAGTACCAGAGTGGAAGTCTAGGGAATTCATTTCTGTTCCTAGTTCACAGCCACTGAAGCATAGGGGAAGCCTCTAATGAGCCAATGCTTGAGTCTTTATGTGGAAGACTGTAAAACATAACATGAGATGATCGCACCTACTCGTTACACACAGATATGTTGCACAGCAAGGGCAAAAATCATTAATACTTGAAATTCTTGCATGAAGTGACTTTACTGCTAGCTTTTATAGTCTATTCAGATTTTTCTGTTCACATTTATGTGGTGGTAGCCCTTGCSCTTTGTCCACATGCTAGCCAAAGCCATGTCGAAGTGCTTTCTGCGCTGGACTTTAGCCCAGCTCCCTCAGGAGATGAGGCTTACATGGTTTTCCAGGATCGTGGCTTTGTACTTTTGACTTGACAGATAGGGAGAAACCTCATAAATACAAGTTTCTACAAGCTCCATGAGGAAGAGAGATCCTATCCATGCCTCAGCAGCAGCTGAAGTGTCCCCAGAGCTCACGTCCTCCTGGACAATGAAGCCCATTAACCCCGACGTGCCCAGGATGCAGGAATCCACCTCAACCAAGTCCTGCCGGCTCACCCTGTGGCACCTGCACAGGTGTCTGCAAACATGCTGTGATCCCAGCTTCTTCCTTGATGATGGCAACCTCATCCCCTTAGAACGCTCCTTCCTTCACCCACCACGTCTTCCCTCCCTCCTGTCTCCTTTCTTCTCCCTTTTCATTTCTTCCTTCCTCCCTCTCTCCCTCCCTTCTTTCTTCCCTCCTTTTCCCCTTTTCTCCTTTCCTTCTCCTTTCCTTCTTGTTCTTTCTATTCCTCTTTTTTTTCCTTCCAGCCTCCCTCCCTTCCTTTTTCCTCTTCTTCTCTTTCCTACCTTCCTCTTTCCTCTGAATTCAAGTCAATTCTGCCCTTTAATGTTGTACAGTCTTTACGCCCCTTATGACTCCAGGCCTAAAGCAATTTTCCAAGGGGAAGCTGCAGCCTCCCTCAGCACAGAGCACGCACACAGTTGCCCCCGAACACCCTATAAGCTCCAGGAAGCCCCAAGCCCGAATTGTTTGCAGTTCACAGAGTTCACCTGCATTTTAGTCTCCTCATCTGTTAAAGAAAACAAAGTGGAAAGGCGAGAGAAGGAGAAATGTGGCAGTAAAACCAGCAGTCGGTCAGAGAGCCCGCGTGTTCTTGGTACCAGTTGTGGTCCAATCAATCAGGCGCAAACAGCCCACAGGAGAATAACTGCCCGACTTACCCAAATTTATTTTCTTTAATAACAGAATCCCTCTGTGACCCCGTGGCTAGCGCTGACACAAAGCAAGGCCTGCTCAAGCCTGATATCTGCTCCCCTGCTCCCTGCTGAGCAATGGAGMCGTCTTCCCCTTGTTTGCTGCGGACGGCAGCTCTAAATCACCACCAGCCGCATCTGCCTGCAAGGGCTGGGGAGACTTTCTCATGCAGGCCGCTCACTAGTGTGCCTTTGCCATGATCCCTCATGGAGATTTCAGCTCTGCTTTTGTCTTTGCTGGGTAAAATAAATGCCTAAAAAGCCTGGGGATATCTGCTTGTTGTTTGGTATTGGGCTCTCCCAGACCTGCAAACACAATTCGCGTTGTGCGGTGRCTGGACACATTACCAGCTACACTGTAAAGTCTCCACACTCATACCCTTACCAAGCAAAGACTAGCATTGCTGGTCAGGAGACTGGTGTCCCCCAAACAGCTAGACACTGAGATTAAACAAAGGAAAACTGAAACTTCAGATTTTTAGGGTAAGGCTGTTGAGAGAAGAACCAAGAAATGTGGAAGGATGTTACCTGGGCAGCATTGGAGGAGGAGTCCTTTTCATTGCTCAAGGTACAGTTTTAGGTAGGTCTTGGAAAGGTAAATTAGGAATTTTGTAAAGGATAAATTGAGATTTCCTGTGACTGACATAAAAAAAAAATGTTCTTTATGTAAAAACAAAGAACTGTCTGTGTCCATCTCAGTCTGTATGTTTATGTCTGGAGGACAGACAAAATGGAAAACTAACGGAATGAAGCTTGACTTCCCCCCCCCCCCCAAAAAAAAAAAAAAAAAAAAAAAGCATTTCTTAGGAAAGGTAGAAGAGATACTTGCCTCTACAGACTTTATCCCAGACTTGAATCCTACAGTGCAACCTCAGCACGAGATCCTCAGGCCTCCATTTCCTTGCAAAGCTTCAGCTCCCCCGGAGGAGACTTCTGCTAGCCAGAAAGTTCAGCAGACTCCGGTAAAAGACCATCCATTGGCATTCGCTCAGGGAAGCCCAGCACCAGGTACGAGACATACACACCACCTCAGCCACTCTGTCGAACTGCCCATGGGGAAAACGTAGGGCTATGAGAAGTCTACCCAAGGGGAAAGGAGAACCTGTGTTACTGCAGCCTGTACACCTGGTTCCAGCAGGATGAATTAAGGTAGGGATTGCTATCACTGCAGCGTTATGTGTCACTGAGAAGGAAAATGCACATGTTACTCATGTGACTGGCCTTTCTGCTGAACTTCTCTTCAAGGTTACATTGAAGATTAAGCTTTGATTTAAGCTCCCTAACAGGCATCTCTGAGAACAGGCCTGCAGCCCAAGGATGGAGATAAAGTACTTTATCTCCTGGAAAAGAGAAATTTTTTTTGCTCTTGGCTTTTTTCTTTCAGTTTCTCTTTCTTTTTTTTTTTTTTTTTTCTTTTCTCTTTCAGAGAGGGAACATTTGAGTTACACTTTCTAGTCATACAGGCACAGATCAGATCTCTTGTTAGCAATTCACAAGAGGCCAAATTTGACCATGCAGAGATGGTAAAACCAAAGAGCAGGTCATCTTGGATACTTCAATGAGCTTCAAAACTTTCCTTTCCAACACTGAATTTTCTAAAGCTCAAGCAATAACTACACAAGGAAATGGCTGTGCAATGTTTGAACTGAAGGGTGAAATCTGGGAAGAGAAAACAAAAGTTTTCCAAAAGTGTGGGAATGGCTGTGAAACATGAAGTTTGAATGCAAATCCAAACCATTGCATGTCTCAGGAAAGGTCTTCTCCTTGGGCAAGGCTGGGACTGAGGCCTACCAAATGAGCAAGTAGGTTTAGCAAGACTAGAAGTGAGCAGGCTGCAAAGGGAAAAGCACAAGGTGGAAAGGTTACCAGGGATGGGGCTGCTCGGTGAGCTCGCAGCAAGGAAGCGCTCGTGGCCGACAGGTATTTCAGGTATTTCCAGGCGAGGCAACGCAGCGAGCCGCTGGCTGCGCGCGCGGTGGCGTGGGCGCACGCCGCAGCACGCCCCAGGGTCCCGGCCCCTTATCGACCCCATCAGCGAGCTGGAGCCTGGCGCAGCCCCTATCTGCCTCCTGCGCTCAGGTTTCTCCTCCACGAAAACCAGGGCGTGAAGGGCAGCAGGAAGGGGAAAGAAGGCTGCAGGCAGCTAATGTACATCTAGGTCTTATCTTGCTGTGGGACGGATGGGATGCAGCTGGGAACGTTCCTGCATCACCCTGCGTAGAGATGAGCCGGGGACCTCATGGGCTTTTAGGCTGAGCACACGCTGCTGGCCACCGTGCATCCGCAGTTGAGCTGGTTGTGTGGCTCAACATGAGCACTGCTGGCCTCTCATGCAACTAGGACCATTGTGAGCCCATCCCTGTGGAAGCTCCCAATCCTTAGAACACATGGATCAATTATTGGACTACAAGCTAAAAAAATGGTGCAGGCAAACCTGTTTTTCTAGTCATTATCCTGTTTGCACTTGGACCTAATTCAAAGTGTAGAGTCATTGCTGGGACATTAATTGGCTTTTTAGTGCCTGTTCCTCAAAATGGCAGGGAGCTCAGGGCTGACGCTGTTTGGCTTTTCATAGGTTTGCTCAGCTCCCCTAATCTGATGTGAAATTTATCTGGCATGAGTTCCGCAAGGCAGAATGGCAAAAGGATAATTAATTCCCTGTGTGAAATGAAAACCACAGATTTTCCACAGCATCAGCTTGAACATCAATAAGTCACAGAAGTAATACACAAAAAGCAGATGAAATTTGCACACAGATAGCAAATACACTGAATTTTTATGGGGCAGCAGTGCTTCATATACCACTGGATAAAAATGTAAATACAGATCTGAAGTGCTCTTCATTCCCTTCACGTAGTCAACTGAAAGTTTGGAACGGCTTACAAAGATCTTTGTGTCTGAATACAAAGAACCTGTTGAGAATGTATATTCCTATGAATTCCTACATCTTACCGATCACTCCCTCACATATCTCAGGGTAGAATGCAAATAATTATTTGTAACGAGGCATAGAGACTTACAATAAGAAATTTCCGAAATCCGCATGTATCTCTTACACTACCTCAGGTTTTCTCTTCTGTGGAGGTGGAGCCTCAGGCAATTCCTCTGTGCCTATGGGCCATCTTCATTCACACTTTGCAGCTCAAAGGCTGGGTCATGGGGACCCTAGAACCTGATTTGCACTATCTGCACCTGAGGTAGCTCTAGTAGGGTTCTTCATTCCTCACACTCTGCTACAACACAAAGCAGTTGTCCCAGTCTGACTATCCTGGTGATAGCTGACATATTTGGAAGCCAGCTAAAAAGTCTCCTTGGGCTAATCCCAAAGATCCCTAAGCCAACAGTTGGCTCTGTGTAGTCAAGAGCTTGATGTGGGGATGGTGGTCTCTGGATTAGACCTGAGCTGTTTACACTCTGAGGGAGCAGCACTGCCTCGCCATTCGTAACAAGTGGTGTTGAAAATCCTCTAATCCCAGTCCAGTTCTGCTACAGGTGAGCTGCAAAGCAGAGATGAGAGCTGAGTTATGCTCAGCATCAATACAACTTGTTCCTATTAACCAGGCTCCAGTGAGTATTCAGAACAGATGTTACTTATATATATCTCACCTCTTTGAAACCCTCCTGACACTTCCTGTTACATTCTGCAACAGTGGTGATATTAAGTATTAATAYTGATGTTAGACAAGCATGTGTGAACAGTGAACTGAAATTGCTTATCTATTTTAAATCTCTATACTTAGAATAATTAAGAGCTAATATAAGTGTATGGCATGCATTGGCAAATGTGAATTTGTGGGAGCAACCACTACACTCTGTATTGCAGTAAGAGTGCTGCTATCTGCAGTGCTGCTCTCAGAGACGGTAAACCAAAAATCTCCAAAGAGAAGACATGATAATTAAGTGTTCATTAACAATTTTGCTTTCCCCAATATGCACAGAGTGTGGTTGCTGAGTCTAATGGAGGTGGAAACCCATCTTCACCCTCTCCTGATTTCTGAGTTGCACTTCTGTGTCTTTAACCAAAGCCCCCACTTGGTTTGTAGTTGAAGCTATTGACTTCAGAAGGGTTTCCAAAGTGAGGACAGCATCCCAGAGACTTCCTGAGCATCATGGAGACTCCTTATGSCTGTCTTTGCTGAGCAATTCACAGCCAAAGGATATGATAACCCTTTCTGTATGCAAAATGTAACAGAAAGGCTAACCCAAAGATCAAAGGCTCTTCTGTTCCTCAGATATTTTCCCTGACCCTTTAAACTGGCTAGGTGCAGAATGAATAATAAGGACCAGGGTCTGTCATCAATTACATGGAAGTAAATCCAGAGTGGGCTGTTGTAAATCAACTTACTTCAGAGTTTCACAGCCTAAGTGGGAGCAGATTTGGGACCCAGGTCCGCAGGCCAGAGCACTAGTTTGCCAAGGGAGAATTCTGCCTCTCTCCTACTCAGTTTCTTCTAAACTCAGGCTTTTCCCATGTGCAACCCCATTTGCCTGCAGGGAAGTGTGCATGAAACTGCAGCCTTCCTGCTCCAACCAGCCACACTGATCCCATCTTCAAGCACAGTTCCTGGATGGCATAAATGAGGTTTTAGTTTAACTAAAGTGGAAACGCACAGCCCGAAAGGACCAATTTTTACCCTCAGCTACAAGGGGAGGGGGGGAAACAGCTCAAACTGACTAGGTTCAAAGGTTATTGGAAGAGAAATAAAACCAAGACTAAATGATGAGTAATAGGTGAATGGAAACCCATTTCTATAATAAATTGTCTGTTCTCTTTCTCTTCCCATTACATGATGCTTCTCCCCTCCAAACAAATCTAATGCCTTAATCTAGCTAAATATTTGTGAACTGGCACCACATCTGATTGAGACAATAGAGGGGAATGAGCAAAGTGCTTCCAGCCATGATATACTTCTTATTACAGAGATAGTGTTTCACAAGATTAAAGGGATTTTTGAGGCTATGAAGGCAAATCCAGTACCAGCTTTATTGAGCAAGTGTCACAGATGCTTCACCCGTTAACATGTGGTAGCGCAAACAAAGGAGATTATCTCCTTTTCCAAATGAGCATTATCAATGCTGCTATTTTATTTATTACACATTTTCCCACTCGCCCCTTCATGCGTTCGCTTTGAAAGTCAATGCATGTTGGCTGGTGAGACTTGGGTGAGTCAATGGAATATTCTTTGAAGCAGAAAGTCCAGTTTGATGGCAGCACCTAGGGAAATTATAAATCAGTGACATCACTCCTGGGAACAACACTGCCAACTAGGAGGAAAAAGGAAAAGTGAAAGGGGGGAGGAGGAGGAGAAAAAAGAGAGGAGAAGAAAGGGGGGAAAAAAAAGGAGGGGGGGGCAACCCATCATGAGGATTTTAAGGGCCATGTGTCCTCCATTCTGGTCCTCCTATTAAGACAAAGCTATTTACAAGCACCAGATTGTGATATCTTTCTGCCACTCTGATTGCTAATTAATCAGAAACAGAAGTGCCTGGGCAAGGAATACAAAGTGTCAGGAGCAAATTAATAGAAACCTGCATACCAATTGCTGTCCTCACTTTGGAAATCCCTCTGAAGTCAATAGCTTCAACTACAAAGCCAAAGGAGGCTTTGGTTACACAAGGACTGTCAGCTCTAGTACTCACCAACCCCAAATGCTTTTTTGTCTTGGTTACTGCACAAATGACATCTGTCGAGGCTGTGGATAACCTCCACCAGYGCCAGGCCACTGGGCCCAGCCATGATCCTGAGCAACCAGCACGGCCACTTCCATTTCTCTTACCCTTCTCTTTCCTCCTCAGTCTTCAGGGCCCAAAGCACAGGTCAGATCTCAAGCCTTGTAAACGTTAAGGCTCTCAACTGTACAGTAAATGGAGTTCAAAGATACACAAGGAAGTTGTTGTGGCACTTTCATTAGCTTTGAGCTGTTGCTGATCAATGAAGATCTCTGGCTGCTTCCTGGTCACCCAGGCCTTGTTCACACCAGAAGGTTTTACCAACAAAAGCTGCATCTAGTCAGAACAGCCTGGTCCTAATTAGGAAGGCTCTAGTGTACTTCCAAGGGGTTTTAGTGACTGTTTTAACTGACCCTTTAGATGAAGAACTCCAAAAATCTGGATTGGATCCCAACAGTAACAGTGCTTATCAAGACATCCTTCCACCAAACTTGCCAGATACCTCCTGTCCATCTCTCACCCTTATTGTGATGCTGCTGCTATCAAAAGCATTGGATGTAGAAGTTGCTTCCTTTGATTTGCAACTATAAAACATGTTATCATTTCTACAGGCTGCCGCTCACATCCTGGCTGAAAGCTCATCRTGACAAGAGGAACTTTAGCCTGTATAAAAACAAAGCTAGAGTCCACTCTGCTTTCTTCTTTTGCACATTTACCGCTAAAGGCAGTAGTTAAAATAATAGCATGCTCTTTTTTTTGGAAATCTAATCAGAGGTTTCCTTTACTTGAAGTAAAAAATTACCAATACATATTGTTGAAAAGCTGGAACCATAACCTCCCAGATTATTAATAATACTTTTAAATTARTAGTTCAGATCTGCTCCCTAGGATSCCACTACAAATATTGCAATAGCATAAGTGCCTTTCATGACCAAATTTACTGAGAACATTTCAATGTCATTTTGATAATATATACTGTTTCCATTCTTACTGCCAAATGAAACATCCGGCACAAAATATTTGCCTAACCAGTCTAAACCAGTTTTAAGTGACACTTCAGGCATGAGCATGGAGCATGTCAAAACATTTTGATAACAGAWTATTATTTTGCATTAGAATATTATTGCAATAGAATATTATTTTGCTGCGCCTCCCACCTAAGGTACCTCAAGCACTTTTGCAGTTCTAAGGTCAAGCATTTCAAAYGTGACTGGGCATGTTTGCAATCAGACTTAAAATACTATAAAGCAACCTCATTTCCACTAGGCAGATGATCAGCAAGCCTATCAAAGGCCTGGTTAGCTGACCACCAGAGGAATGGGGAGAAAAAGAAAATGTGTCTGAAAAGCTCAGCTTAGCACTCTGGCACAATAGGAAACTGTCCCTATCCATGTACTTTCATTTAAGGGAGTGATGCAGATGGCTGTTACTTGCTTCCACCCRTTGCAAGATCTCATTCACAGATAAATATTGATCAGAGGAGCCCCTGAGCAGCCTGTCTCCTCCCCATAATAGTGCTGAACCACTCTCACAAAAAAGAGCCTATGACTCTTACCACCATATGAGGGGTAGAGGCTAGTAAAACATAAGGTCATGGACCTTATTGGATAAATACGATTTGTTAGAGAAGAGTCATCACAGCTTCTCTGAAGGAAACCTTATTCAAAACCTGCTGGACTTTGGCAGACATGATGTTGAGCCCAAGGGAAAACATGGTCTGGGGGCAGAGTACAATATGATTGTATTTCCAAARTGTTTTTGAGAAGGTCCAACACTAAAGCTCATTGAAAGAAAACCRACAAAATCCTGAGCTTTCCCAGGAAGAGTACTGAAATACAAAACTCAGAGTAGGACTTTCRTCCACAGTTCTGCTCTCCTCCTGCTAAGGAGATAATGGTGTTAGAAGAAGCACAAAGGACAGCGAGTGAAATGATCAAGGGGATGGGGCGACTGCATGAGGAGACACCAGAAAGCCTGGAAATCTTCAGCTAGGGAAGGAAAAGGCAAATATGTGTTTTACAGAACAAAATGGTGGCTAAGGTCTCACCATCACTCACCTGGCCCTCAGTAAACTGATATTCACCAAATGTTACAATATCAGAGGCTAGGAGGCTCTTGACAAAATGAGCAGGAAATTAATGCAAATAAAATATTTCTTTATGCAGTGCATGTCAAACTTCTGCAACTGGATGCCCTGGATGACTSTATAGGCAGACAGTGATGGCAAGGCATTAGACACATTCCTGAGCACCAGATCCATAAGCAGCAACTGGAAGGACCAGGCAAGAACGAACCCACCGACATCCCTAGCATAGCTGTAGGCACAAGTTAGGTGCTAGGGAAGACATTTAAACAAAAATAAAACAAGCAAACAAAAAAACCCCCATGGAGTTCCACACTGCTTTGTGTTTTCTGCTTGAATACTCACTTATCTCCTCGGGTGTCACCAGGCCGGTTTTGCCCTCTTTCTGGGTTACACTGACAAGATAAACATACGTGCTGCTGAAACCGACTTCAGGAACTCCTTCCTCGCTTAGAAATCCCTCTTATCTCCTGATGGAGATTGCCAGAGGGTACTTCAAAGCCCTGTGAGAATGGCCAGGGCTCTGCCTGTCGCGGAGCAGACACCGTGCCCTCGYCCCGAGATGTCAACAGTCGCCCTGCGTGCCGGCATCCGGTGCCTCCTTATCACAGGCTCGCGCGGCCGTGACAAGCACAGGGAAAGACTTTACCCCCTTGCTATCGCCAGCCGATCTTTAGTTTTTGTTCTGCAATACACTGCCCATTTTTTCCCCCCAAAATTCATCCAGGCTGATTGCTGCGGATTACGACAAGGAGGGGAAAGAAAAAGGAGCAACTTTTCACTGCCCTGAGRAGTAGGGAAGCCTTAAGCCTGCTGAGCTTGTAATTAAAATGTGGAAAGGCACAAAGCTTATAAGATACCAGAATGTGATACAGGAAATAAAAAAAAAAAAAATGTTGAACAGCAGACTTCAGGCAAGTGCCATTTTAAGTTAAGCATTAAATGGGAAAATAGCCTATAGAGAGGGGAATGCAGGAGGGAAGAGAGGTATGAGATACTGGGAAGAGAGAGAGAGGCCGAAGGGAGTTGCTGCTCAYGTGTTGCTGCCAGGGAAGTCTTGCCTGGTCTTTCTCCACCGGGAGAACACACAAAGCAGAGGCAGAGGCAGCCAGTGCAGCCGCTTCATGGTGTTGTTTCCTCTGCCGCGCTGCTGGAGAGACAGTGCCTACTGGGAACAAAGCAGTACGGATGGGCCCTGCGCACCCACCTTTTGTTCCATCAGCTATTTGGAAATGGAAAACAATAATCACATTTAAATCTGGAGGCTGTTTTGCCTGCCGTTGTAAGCAGCTAGCCCTACCTAGTCCCCAGGTGCCTGCGACTCTGGCAGGGTGGCTGCAGAGGGGCCACAGCACACACAYATCTGGGGGTGACAGCACATGCACATCTGGGGACATCCCTGGTGTGTGGAGAATGAGCAGCTGCCAGACAAGGAGCCTGTCTCATCCTGTGCAACAGCATCCCTGTCAACCTCTTAGGCCATTACTCCTAAAATTAACATCCTGGAGAGCCTTTTATTTAAAAAGTCTTTGGGCATTAATGAGTAAATAGTAGACCAGAATTTGAAGGTGTCAGATAAATATACGGGGAGATTTGYGACAACAGATACTTCAGAAAAAGCCAGCAAAACAATTTCAAACAGGTAGTGTGCTGAGTCTGCCTTAGCTGAGTTCTTAAGCTCAAGGTGGACACTTAAACTATCTCCTTTGCATAAGCTAATGCTGGTGCATGGAAACGACACGTAGGGGTGTGAAGTAGACGAGTTGGACTCAGGGGAACACCAAGACTCATCTCTCACAGTGAGGTTAGTYGCATGGCAACTGCAAACCCACCTGTGACTCCACAAGCTTACAAGGATCCCCTCTTCTGAATCTTTTCCATGCTACATAAAGCTTCATAGGTCTGCAACTCTGACCTCAGCATTTCAGCATTGAGCTCAGATTCCTGTCTACCCTCCCAGATAATACGATCAGGAGTGGGCCTAACTGCCCTGAGGGACTGCAAAAGCCTGGTTGGATCTAGCACTTGTTGCCAGTGCCTGAAACACTGTTTGGGCAACACTGCAGAACCAACATGGACTGATCCGCTGCATTTTCCTTGCTGAATTAAGAAGGTATAAAACCCAAGCTGGGCCTTTGCACCTTTCTTAATACTCACCATTGATTTATTTAATCCTGTCAAAAGAGAGTGGGGAAATAAATTTATAACACTGGAGAACACTGCCCCCTGAGATGGCAAAATTCATTGGATTACACAACTGCTTGCTCCCAGTTTGTGCCACAGAGGACTGCACTTGATGGTAATGAGCAACTCTAATCATATTACATCTTCTCACCAGCTGCTTGTAACATGGGAGCTTAATCTTCAGCAGGCCCTATTGGTCCTCAAGGCCCTGCTGTTGGCTTGAAACATATCCTGCTCTTCCAAAAACATCAAATACATGTGGACAGCCATTCTGGATGATGCCAAAAGTCTGCCTCATGCTGTATCTTGTCCCTAGACAGTGCAGATGCTTGAGGGAAGAATATGAGAACTGAGTAAACAGAGTGGTTTTTTTCCCCTCCAGTCTGCAATGGTATTTTCTCCCAYCTTCCATCTATCCCCAGCTATGAGACTTCCCAAAAATAAAGTTGCATTTTTAGACTTGACAGTCTCAATTCCCCCATGCATTTTTCTAAATGATTTTTACTGTTCATGCTTGAATGAGGTAAAAGTAGATTCTATCACAGTGGCCCAGGAGTCCCTTTACCCATTCTTTTGAACGTCTCTCTTCTGAGTAGCTGCTTCTTGCCCCAGCACCTACCTTGCTGCACGATGGGCCGTCACTAACAGAAGCTGACAGAGGTCTCTTCCACACAGCTACTCGAACACATGGATTATCTACTAGAGCTGAGAAGAGCTGCTCATCTATAAGGTCACTCACACGCATAACTAAGGTTCAGCATTTAAGCACAATACCTACAACACTACCAGGACAGCTGCACGTAGCTGAACCCAGAGGACATCCCCTCCAGTAGCCTCTCCCTCCCAGTGGTCACTGACTKATGTCTAGGGGGAGAATAAGCAAAGAGATTTCCTTGTAGACAGCCTCTCTCAGCTAGATCCAGAAGACACGCTTGTCAAGGACCCAGATACAGGTGACCCTGAGTGACACCCTAGAAGCTGCCAACACAAAAAAATACATAAGGAAAAGTGATAAGGGTGTTCTCTTAAAAAAAAAAAAAAAAAAATTCCCCTAAAGCCCTTAAAAAAAAAAAATCCCCTCTTGGTAACTTTCATCCATCACAAAGTAACAGCAATTTCAGTAATTCCAGTAAACCTTATTTACAGCAGACTTATTTCAATATGCTCTTATCAGCCTCAGCTGCCACCTCATTCAGTAAATCAGGCAGGACAACCAAAGGAGCCTTTTGATCACAGCAGCAGACACACACGCACAGTTACCATACCATAAAGGATGCCCAGAACTAGAAAACCCCTACTTTGTCCTGTCCATGCATTAGGACACACAAGGCAACAGCCCATATAAGAGAAGAGCAACACATCACAGGCAGCACTAGCTGTTTTTGCACWGAAACCCAGGAGCAGGAGACCCAGGGTGCTCAGCCAACAGAGCTTCATTTTCTGCAAGTCAGCACACAGAGGTGTGGTGAGCTTGCCTGCACGAGCACACCCAGGCTTTAAGCAGCCCAGCTGAGGCCAGATCTCATTTCACCCATGTGTTTCTGATTACATGCACAAGCCAATGGGCACCAACTCTTCAAAGGCACCAGCAACAGCAGCTGTGCTTAAGCAGCAGGTACTTACCAGAAATGAGCCCTGCAAACAGTCGAGGCACTAGCAGAGGATCACTGGTGTCTCAAAGCAAACGAGCCTGGGAGCAATCTGCGCTGCATTAGTTAATGACACAGAAAAGTCAATACTTCATCTCAAATAGTGAGGGGCAACATGAAAGATAGCRCAGGAGCCTCCTTCCTGACGGTAACTGTCTGCAAATGCAAGCCCAGGGTGAAGCTCYTTGGAGGGTGCAACAAGCAGCCGGAGTGCTTGAAGGGTCATGGGTGGTGGGCACCGCAGCTGAGCAAGGCGTCTAGTGCCACCCTGGCCTGAGCGTGTGCAGGGGAGCAAGCTCCATTCTTCCCAACACCCCAACTTGTGGCTTCTCCGGGRCACACCCAGAGCAACAGAATAGCTGGGAAACGACCCACTTGCCCAAATTTTCCCCACCCTTCCTGCTGCCGGGGTTAAGCTTCTCGTGTCATATTCTGGGAGGCTGAACCTGCCCTGCTTTCAGAGGGGCCACGGGCCCAGCAGCCTTGACGCCCCAAAACGGGACGAGGCAGAAGGCCGCCAAGCCCTGATGTCCTCAGGCCGCCCCATCCGCGCCTGGCCCCAGCACCAGAGCCAGGCACCTGCCTAAGGCCCAGGGTACGCGGCGTGCATGAAGGAAACCTGAAGGAATCGAGGGAAAGGGGCCCTGAGCACGGTCAGAAAAGGGGCAAGAAAGGGTGACGCCAGCACCAGAGCTCCTGCAGGGGGAGGAAAAAGCCCCTGTCCACCCCTTCCCACCCACCCCTGCCCGGGAGCACAGAAGGAAGATGCGATTTCCCGAGCTCTGGAGCCTTCGCCCCCATCGAGGCAGTGCAGGCCCCAGGCTACGGAGCAGCCCCGTCCTGGCCCTTACGGAGCAGCGCTAAGAAAAGCAAAGCAAGGAGCTTCCACCAGCCTAACCGCACGGGATCGCGCAGGAGAGGCAGAGCCATACACAGAGGAGAATTTATTTCCAAATACCTCATTTATATCATTTTCACAGGAAATATTTCTTTCAGAATATAGCCTACACTTAGAAGATAATTTTATAAGGCACATCAGATTATAGACTACATAGAGACATTTCCCCCTCACTTGCGTTCATAAAATACTGGTGATTTTAAAAGTAATATTCTATAACCTAGACCCTGTGTAGCCCCACGTAGAGCAGTCTTCATAAAGTTATTAGACCTCAGCTTACATACACCTAGTAAAAGGCTATAACAAGTTGTATGTACATCACATTTTCAGAAACAGTCACAGCTGGCTACATTTAAAAGTAAYGCTACTCCAGACTATGAAACAGGCTGCTTTTAAAATATAATCTACTGCTTCCCGTATGGTAGGATACAAAGCATTATGATCTTGTGGAACTGATCCTGTTATTTTTGCAAGTGAGAGTTGCTCAGATTCAAGCCTTTCCCCTTCCAAAAACRACATTTTCGATAAACTGAGACCATTTTACAGTGAAGCGAAGCACCTAAGGGAAATGTGGCTTGATGGTTTTCCCCAAGATGACAATATGACTGTGTATCTGAAATCCTGTCAAACGTTAGAGTACAAAATATAAAGGCTCAGGTGTTAACTTCATGACTAGTAAACATTAAACTATTATGAACCAGATGCAACCAGGTTAAGGGCATCCAGCTTCTGTGCTATGGGATCTGCTTTTCTAGGTTCTTCCAGTGCAGAAGCCAACACATTTTTATTACATTAGGCCCCATGTAAAGATTTCCATTCCATTTCAAAGTTTTCAGGGCTGGAATGCTATGCATTCTGCACTGATTTTGCTGTACTGGAGGAAAAAATATTGCTTATGGAGCTTGCCAATATAACCCAGAACGCATTTACATAATGTCATTTTGTTTGATGGGCCAGGAGGTAAACTCTGGGTAGCTTTATCCAACGGCTTCCACAGTTGCTCTTTACATCAGGCATTGATTCATTTAAGATGAAAAAAAAGGTTCGGTTTTTGTGTCACTGCAATTTAGCTTAAGACGATGAAAAAGGTCACTTGAAGGCTAGAGCCACAGTGGGG
>NW_020456298.1:1574672-1579207 GCF_003342845.1 Nothoprocta perdicaria
AAAAAAAAAAAAAAAAAAAAAAAAAAAAAGCAGTCAGGGTCATAAAAGACAGACAGACAACACAAACTAGGTGTTTTCTGCAGAATAACTTAAAATGCTGATACTTGCAGAGAGCCACGTTACCCCAAAGGTCTCCTGAGCCCAAGGGGGCTGGAATTAGGCTTAGTTTTGCAGGAATCAGATTTAGTCAAAGAGCAGGTCACATTCAATTCCATGTTGTGTTAATCACCCAGCAACTTTTTGGGTACATTTCACTTTCATTTCTTGGACTGATCTGGGAAGGAATTATCAGTTAAGTTTCCAGAGTGACCTCGGCCAATTCCCAGAGTGTGATCTTGGACCAGGTTCAACAACAAGCAACTGTTGCCTTTAGAAGGGAAACATTAACTCGGTCGAAATCAGCATCATGAGGAGGACACAAGAGTCTCAGTTTCCAGAGCCCAGTGGCTTATAATCTTTATCTGCCCTATTTGTTATTTTGCGTAGCAGCCTAAAAGGATGAGAAGGGGCATTCTGTAATTCCTGGTTGCAGACTTAAAACAAAACAAAAACGGATGCAGTTTGCATGTTGCTGCATGGATACTTGTAACAGCTCTGAAAAGAACATTTAAAAAACTCAACACAACAACATTTACATTCCTTTTAGCCGAAAAAGATGAGCTATTGTCAAGTCTTATAAATACAGAGGAACTCACCACTATTTGAAGCAATGAGTTAAAGCTTAGCAATGTTCCTTGGGYGTCCAAACAACTGCCTGGGAAGGACGGGGGAAGGATGGGGGAAAACGATTTCCAAGTCAGGAGGTGACAAATGAGATGTCAGGTCCTTAATGCATTAGGTTCCCTAACGGCAGACTGGAGGTATATGTGTGACCTTTCCAGCTACAGCATTTGAGCATAGATTACACCACTTGCACACCCTTTTTAAAGTGATCCCTAAGAATGTTGCTTTGGGAAAACATGGAGAAGAGCACGGGAGTGGGTTTTTAAAGCTAAAAACGTCAGTTAGGAGGCACAGTGTTATTTTTCCCGTTAATGTCCATGAACGGAGCTCTACGTTTCCAGTCACTCGCACTTTTCTCAGGAATAGCCCTCACAGCAAAAGCCTCTAAGTTGTTCCTCCCCATCGCATTTGCATCATGGCACAAGGAGTCAAATCTGTTGTACAAATCCTTCTAATCTCAGAGACACATGGTGCATTTCTTCCTTTATGAAAGATTTTAGTCATGAAAATTGATGCCAGACCTGATTTCTGGTAACTATTT
This sequence comes from Nothoprocta perdicaria, assembly GCF_003342845.1. Taxonomy (NCBI): domain Eukaryota; kingdom Metazoa; phylum Chordata; class Aves; order Tinamiformes; family Tinamidae; genus Nothoprocta; species Nothoprocta perdicaria. The sequence goes on from NW_020456298.1 coordinate 1,575,937, forward strand.
ATCTAAAAATCCTTCCGCCACCCTCAAAAGGGCAACCGAGATATCCAGTAGCAACATATACACATACATTAGGATCTACACTATACACTCAGGACAACACAGAATGAGATTTCAGCTAATATAGCCTCTATTTGATTTCCTCAGAGCAGCGCTTGTGTCCTTGCAACTCCTATACAAAACAGCAGTACTTTTTCCACCAGGATTTGGAGAGGTTTTTCATCTTGTCTGGAGTCCTACACTTGGATTTCTTTGGTTGCTGCTGGGTATCCGAGTACTGAATACCAGCCACGATGGCCGCATCAAAAACCTCCTTGAGGTTTTTCTGAGTCAAAGCAGAGCACTCAATGTAGGACGCAGCTTTGATTTCCTCGGCACAGAGCTTCGCGGCCTCCTCTGAGACCGGCTTCTCTTTGCACTTGTCCAGCTCGATGAGAACCTTGACATCCTCCCGGAGGTCCGACTGGGTCCCAACCAGGATGATGGGYGCCTTGGGGCAGTGGCATCGGATTTCGGGAACCCACTTCTCGCTCACGTTCTGGAAGGAGGAGGGACTCACCACGCTGAAGCACAGCAAGAAGATGTCCGTGTTGGTGTAGCACAGAGGACGAAGCTTGTCAAATTCATCCTGCGGGGAGCGAAGCTGCGTTAGCACCCAGTAAAAACAACATGAAAAAAAAAAAAGAGAGAATTCCCGGGTGTATTCCCTGCTCTGCCTTAATGCAGGCTTTTGGAGCAGTTAAGGATCAGCAAAAGGGCAAAACCAAGCAGGTTAAGGCATACCAGCAACRGGGCTAAAAACAGAAGTCCAGGAGGGACTTTGCAGCCTTTACAGRGAGCTGCCTTTGAGGGGTGACGTCAGGGAGCAGCTGAGTCACGGCACACGCTGCCCTCCTGCCCCGGGACAGCGGAGCAGACAAGTGGCAGCAAGTGCACACTGGCCRGGATGGGTTTAAGCTGCTGACTACTTAACAACATCCTACAGGATATGGGAATAATTTCCCTGCTTTTGTGCCCGGGGATTTAAATCTGATGGCAGCAATAAGGAATCACAATGTGCAGGCTTAACATGCCAATGGCAGGGCCTAAGAGCTTTGCTTTCCCTTGCACCCGCCACATCAAACAAACTGCAAACAGCTCTCCCAGTGCTAACTTTCTTTTTTTTTTTTTTTTTTTCCTCCCTCTCCTCCTTCTTAGAAGAAGAAAAGGTCCCTCTTTCAGCTTCAGGAGTTAGCCACAAGAAAGCAACTCCCAGAAGAGCTGGGAGTGAAAAATCGCAGCAGCAAGCAAGGGCCAACCCCACCAGCAAGCAAGGGCCAACCCCACCAGCAAGCAAGGGCCAACCCCACCAGCAAGCAAGGGCCAACCCCACCAGCAAGCAAGGGTTAACTCCACACCGCCTGCAGCTTTCCTGCTGACAGCAGGATAAAAGCACAGTAACACTAGCAGCTGGAGCAGGTAGGATTTGCCTCTACTGCAGTGACATTTTAATTAAAAATGCACCGTGTTCTCAAAAGCTCTTAATTTAAAGCAGTGCAAAGAGCAAACACAGTTGAACACACCTCTCTGGCACTGGGATTTTACTGCTMAGCTGCAAGTTGCGTGTGATTTTCAAGACTTGAGGTTTTGTTTTAAAGCCTCTGAAGGCCTGTGACATGCAGTTTAAAGCCCACTGGAAGCCTCCAAAGTCTCGCTGCACTTCAATGAATCTTTTTCAGCAGTAACTCAGAGAGAGACAATGATTTATAAAAGAAGAGTCAAGAAAGCAAGCTTCATTARCTCGCTTGATTCCTGGATTAAGTCTCACGGGAAAGCAGGCTCTCACCATTTGGCTTCAGAGAAACCCTATATTTRCTGAAAAGTGCAGCTCTGTACAGGGTGACAGGGCCTTTTAGAGAAAAGCACCTTGCCACATAATTGCCTATTCTTGCAGTGTGAGAAACCCRAAAGAGCTGGATAGCAGGGTTTTACAAGCCAAATCCTGCTCTTACAGATTTCTACCCAGATAAGCCCCCATACTCCATGTTATTCCATGTACGCTCCTACAGTTTTAATATAAATACAGGAGCTGCAGAGAACCTACCTCTCTTTGGGCTCACARCACTAAAATACCTACAGTGTCACTCTGCTTGGAGTGTCTTTTTTAGCCACACATTTCAGCAAGCACTATTTTACCAAAGTGTCTTTTATTCAGGATGACTTCTGTCATTTTAGATAGACTCTGGATCTTCAATGCCTATACCCATTCCAGTCACACTTGGAATCAAACAGGTCGAACAAACACCTTGGCCATCAGCAGCAGCCAAGGCAAGAGGTGACCAGGACCTGCCAATCCCTCCTGCAGTTGCTCTTTCATGGGCTGTCACCCTGCTCCGATGGCAATGTTACCTGCCACACTTTGTGCATGAGCAGGTCTCGACCAAGGCTGAGAGGGTGCTATTGCACCAACTTGTCCCTTCAGACGGACACTAAATCATGGGACAGATCTGCTGTTTCCTCTCATGTTATCTTCCACAAGAGGCTGTTGGGAATCTATAAATTTAGGTTTGTAGGGCACAAGAATGAGTCCTACAGCGTTGTCTAGGACATTGAGGCCCTTCAAATTCCTCCCCTAAGTAGGGCGCCCAGTTACAACTCACCTAAATAGGTTTGTATGTTAAGGCCACTGAGATTTTCCAGGGTGCTTTTGGTGAAGGTGTAGGCCGAGAACCACTCGGCCATCAGCTATTTAAAACCCTAAATCCCGTTGCTCCCCGATGGGAGACAGGTACTGAAATCCCTCCAGCTTCCAGCCTCAACCTGCTCCCTAGGAGGGCTGCGCACTGCTCAGGGGGCACAGCCGGGGTCCCGCAGAAGCCCGGGCAGCCCCAAGCCCCAGGAACTTGGTCTTTCTCAGCAGATGGAGTCAGAGCAGCAGCAGCCCGTGCCCAGCCCACCCACGGGAGGCACAGGATGCCCCCCCAGCCCCCACCTTTTGTACACACTGGACGGAGCACTGGGGGGAAGCACAAACGCAAGCAGCTTAATAAGATGATCAAACACTGGGAACCCTTTCAAAGCCACGAAGTCATTAGCGGGGCTACTCTGTGAGACAACTTGTCCCCTCCCACCATGCCCGGAGCCAAGCGAGCGGATTCACCGACCTGGCCAGCTGTGTCGCAGAGCTGCAGTCTCACCGGCTTCCCGTCCACGGACACCACAGCTTGGGGAGAGAGGAGGGAGGGGGGAAAGGATCGTGAGTCCAACTTTACACATTTCCCATTAAAAAAAAAAA
>NW_020456298.1:1580691-1628631 GCF_003342845.1 Nothoprocta perdicaria
CGGCTCGGCTCGGCTCGGCCCGGCCCGGCCCGGCTCCCGGAGAGCCGCGGGCTGTAGGTGCCACTGCCCTGTTCGCAGGCAGAAAGCCTGGGCAGCTTGAGCAGCATGCCCACGTCAGAGAGAGTAACTCTGCGGCAGATCCCAGTTTCAGCTTACCTTTTCCAGCACCATTCAGTTCCCAGCACGATCCAATGTGAGGTGCTCCGTTTCCCACACCTAGCTGGAAATCCACGTTATGCAGCAGGGTCCGTCCTGCAACAGGCACGGCATCTGCTGCCTGTTGTGCCAGACCCACCATTGCTGTGAAGGAGCTGGAAAGGCCAGCCTTGCAAGGAGGCTGTCACCCTTCTGCCTCTAGAGGCCCTACAAGCCACCAAGAAGTGATTCCCCACCAAGAAGTGATTCCCCATCATGTGCTCTCGTGTGTTGGTCCTCCCGTGATGAAGCCTGAGAGGGAAGGTTGCCTGGGTGGCTGCGCTTTGCCAGGATCTGGAGCCGGTAGGGTTGGCGTTGGAGCCAGCCAATGCTCAGACATGTACCAGAAAATCAGAAATGGCTTGATTCATACCCGCTGGTATTTTGGTGCAGGTCCTCACGGGGATGCCTGGGTTAGAACAAAAGCATTCTGTTTTAATTGTGTTTAATTATAGCCTGTCTATGCGCAACCGCTGAGCTGCTTCAACAGTACTGGCACAGCTCACTCCTCGGCATACGAATGCAGCTGTGCTGCTCTCAAGCTCATACGGATTATTCCTTCCAGTGGTCACCTCCATGGCAGCCTGCTGCCGTGCTAGTCCCAGGATCTGCTCCGCAATCCCGGGTGATCYGCAATGGGCAGCCTCTCAGCTGCAACATCTCAGGCTTTGCTTGGGTCGGTATGAGGCTCCTAAAGCCCAGCAGATGCTTCGTTGGGTGGATGAGAAGCCTGGAGGGGCTCTGCTGTAGGTCTGGGAGGGTCAGAGACCTGTGGTGTRGTGACTGCCCAGACACCAAAGCTGTTCTGACAGTGAACTGCACAGCTTGGCCTAAGAGCAGCTCCATGTGGGTAGCGCCGATCAGAGTAGCTACCTCAAGACTGAAAGTTGTTATAGATCGTCTTAATTCACCCAGGCAAAGAGGAATTGGGTGAATGGTAGAAACTTGTTCTCAATTAAAAACAAATAGTCTCTCTTTGGCCATTTTTTGTTTTGCACTGTTGCAAATCTGCATAGAGCTGCATCCCTGCACTAGACAAGCCACGCACTAGACAAGGCAGGCTTAAAAAAAAAAAAAAAGAGAGAGAGATTTGTAGTAACTCCTTGTGAGGGTTTATTTCTCAGTCTCTGAGCAGTGCTCAAGAAAGTTCTCTCTTACACACATGAGTTTGGATTGAAAGTTTCCTTGTGCAGAGTTCTCAAGAGGAGCCTCCATGCTGGTGTGTAGATGCTCTTGCCACCTGCAATGCCCASCAGTCTATAGGTCTCCATTGCTGGAAACTCAGAGGAACTTTCCACCTCCATGAACAAGAAACAGTGAAAATTCAATAGGACAGAGTAGACTGACACTGCATTTATGCCAGGAAACAAATAGAAGAAAAAGAACTATAATTAAACTTTAATGATAAGGGTATGGATTGCTTTATTAGTAAATGGATTTTAATCTTGACAACATCTCATAAATAGTCTGCCTTGATTGTGCTGTGAAATGGCATGTGAGCTGATGCTGCAAGCCAACATAGGGCAAATGCCACCGTCTTGTTCATCTTGGGCAGCAAGTTATGGTGTGTTGAAGCCACGCAGCGGATGGATTTCCAACCTTTTTGCCCACTGTGCCAGCTGAAAGCGGGCTGATRTACTGTGCTCTGCAGTGCCAGGCTGGTGTGTGACCCAGCTGAGGGCACACGGATGTGAGCAGCTCCCTGGCTGTGTCTCAGGTCACATTCACTGACGGATGCCTGACGGATAGCTGTTGCCCTCCGAGCTTTTGGCCACGACGCCCCATATGACACAGGCACCTCTTAGAGGTTTTAACCCTGTTGTTTTCCAAGCGCTGAGCTCCGGGATAAGCAGGCTTAACCGCACGGAGGTCAACAGTGTAGCAGTCATCTGGCTCAGCGCTGAATTTGGCCCCTTATCAGTGAGCTCGCAGAAAAGCCCTCGCTCTCTCTCGTGCTCGTGCTAGTCAAATATTATTCTTTGAGAAAAATGACAGAGAGGGGAAATTATTTTATCAAGACGCGAAGTAGGTCATTGTTGTATCCCAGCTTATCATTTTCCCCGTGGTACAGGAAAACCCAAACTGGATGCAGGCCTTGGAGAATGAAAGCATTCCTCCTTTGTCTTTTTTTCCCCGCCGAAAGCTGACAAGCAGGAGCGGGTGAGCGGCGAGGGCGCGAGGCGGCGGTGGCGCCGCGCGTGACGTGGGGCAGCGCGGCCGGCGCGACAGAGAGGGCGGCCTGCGCCGCAGCCTGGCACCGCGCGCCTGCCCTTCGCCGGCGGAAATGGCGCCTGTGTGGCACCCCTTCTTCTTCCACAGGGCAGGGTCCCCGTGACATCTATATCTATGTATGYCTAGATATATGTGTCTGGATATATCTATATCATATCCCCGATATGGAAGTGTTTTGAGGTGTACTGTGTACAAGTATTTTTGTTCTTATTATATACTTGAATTGTAACTTTAAAATAACATTTCCGGGACTACTTTTAAGGAACGTTTTCACGACCCGATACACCCGCCTCAGGGAGGTTTTCAGTACCGGAGAAATGGGATCAGTAGCGGACRTTTATTAACTCCGTAATACCTTCCTGCCCCTCAGGAGGAGTTGTGTTTGGGAAGACACTATCAAAAATTCAAAGGCAAAAGGAATTGTTGAGATAAACCTGAAAAAAAAAAATCCCACAAACTGGGCCAAAACATAATGGCTTCAAGCCTCACGAATTCCTGCTAATTCAGGAAACAAAGTACCCAAGCCTCCTATCTGCGGCGGCTCCGCAGGGCATCACCATGGGAGGCGAGCTCTTTGTCTTGCTTTCAAAACCCTCCTCGTCCRATCTTGGCCCACAGCTGCTGGGAGACCATAATGTTTGTGTGACGGTGGCCGGGCCCCTCACTGCCATGGGGCTGCCCCCGACCCTCRGGGTGCAGCGGCGCCCCAGCTCTCCTGCTCACCCCGGCCTCTCCTGGCTGTGTCCGACAGTGGTGGCACCAGCAGGGCAGCGGGCACTGCTGGGCACGGACACCTCAGCAAGGGTGGCTGAGTGTTTCAATAGGTGATATCTCCTAGCTGCCACACAAAGCAGTGCTCTAGGCGAAAGACCCCCAAAACAGCCACTGAGCCCCAAGTGCACCCCTTTCCCAAGCTCTAGGGGATCTTCCCAGCTGCTGGGAAAGATGCTATGAAACTTCATAGCTTCCTGCTATGCAACTCCCTCCCTGTCTACACAGAGCAGTGGCTAACTTTTCCGATGGAGCCTCCTGGACACTTGCAGCACTGCAGGAGTGAAACACTGCTGGCCAATGCCCCTGGTTCCTGCTCTCAGCAGCTTCTGCATGCTTCACTGTTAACACACTCAGGAGCTGAGGAGACTTGTATTTATGGACTCTTTTTTTTTTTTTTTTTTTTTTTTTTGGGGAATCACAGGTATTTCTCCATGGCATTCATATTGTCTGCAGCCTGAGCCCAGACTGCAAACCACCATCTCCTGTGGACACTCCCAACCCCAGTCTTCAGTGTCACAATCTGTGTTTCTCAACTCATTTGTATCTCATTGATATTTTGTGTACACAGGAAAGTATTTGCATTTTCCTTGCTAGCCAAGTTAAAAGATCCTATCTATTTGCCTCTCAGGATTATGCCAGACATGTGTTTTATTTTCATGCTGATTAGAGTGACTGCGAATGGAGATGGACCCTAGCAGCCTATGCGCACAACTCCTCCCTAACCAGCATTTACCCGACACCTTCAGTCGCCTCAGCCACGTGCTGCACATGGACACCTCACCTCACCTCACCAGGGTTTGAGGTCTCAGAGCTGTTTCAAGCAAGAGCTGTGTTGTAGAGCAGCCTTCCAGGCATGTTTTTCTCCCCAGTATGGGCAGCCTGGTGGCATGACAGTTTTAAGGAGACAGTCGTGCAGTGTGAAAATGGGYAGTTTCAGGAGGAGAGTCCAGCTTCGCAATGGGAGATGCAGAACTTTCTTCTAGACCTAGAAAGTGCAGAGAGACCAGGGATAAAATTGCTGCCTCTTTCATGTACGGATAAAGTAAATGCAGGGATATTTCCTTGTGTTTTAAATGCAGGACTGTGTTGAAGAATAAGGCCCAGTTTGCAAATGACCTATGAGAGAGGATGATGTGATCAAGACTGGCTGGAGCAATGAGAAGAGGCAGCCCAAGGGCAGCCTGGGGAGGCAGAGTGAGGGCAGGGGGAGACAGTGAGGAATAAACAGGGCAGAAGGAGACAAGTTTCAGGAGAATACTTTTTTTTTTTTTTTTTTTTGGTCAAGAACTATGGAAACTTTGCCATAGGAAGAGAGAGAGGAGAACACGAGGGAGTGAATTGTATGGGTTTCCCATACATGTAAACTATAGATTTCCCGTGCACATAAAGAACCAACACACTCAGCAGCTTCATGATATCTTACAGTGCTTTATAAGATAAGCCCAGATCATGCTGCAATGGTCAATAGTGGAAACAGAGATTGGTACTCTGGATATCTTCACTGGCTCCCTGCCATCCTATGGGATAGCTCCTGGGGCACCTCAGGGCAGACCATGGTTCACAGGGTGGACTGTGGTTCACAGATGTTCTCGCATCATCCCAAATCTCATGGAGGTGCAAGTGCAGCTTCTAACCAGGGGGACTTTTGTGAAAGTGCTGCAAGTTGAGGGGTCAGGAAGTCCTATCTGCTCTTCAAGGAACCTCCTGTGCTGACTTATACACCTACCATCAGAGTAGCTCCAACTCATGGATCTGTGATGATGTGCTTCCATTTGGCCCATGCATTTCTTGCTGAGTACTATTAAACTCAAAAAAGAAAAAGAWCTTGGTTTTCCATGCAGAAGAGTCCCTTGGCTGCTGCTGAAAATCCCTTTCCCTTTCCAGTTTTAAACGTCTTTTCTGCAGGCAGTTGCTCTGATCTTGTTGGCGGGGATTAAGCCCCGGACTGACCCAGCAGAAGTGTTGCTTTTATTGCAGGAGAGAGCAATGGCTGCAACGCAGAGGGGCATCGCAGAGCAGCTGCTCTGGCCAGCCCAGGGCTGCTGAGCAGAGCGCGAGGAGCCTCCGCTGCTCCTTTGCTGCACCGTGAAACAAAGGCAGGAAAGAAAAGGGCACAATTCACTTGGGGTCAGGGGGAGGATCAGCTGCTTGGAGCACACAGGCCAGCAGACCCTTCCATGCAAACCTGCACAGTTTCAGGTTTTTCCAAGTGGAAGGGCCAGTCCAGTGGCCAAACCAGGTTTCACACTGATTCTCGAGTCCCAGCCTGACTGCCTGGCCTGGTTGACACAGCCGGGAGGAGAGCGGGTGTTTCTGAACACGCTGTGCTTTACCTGACTGCAAATGCGCTTGGGRATAGCAGCTTAAAGAAGGTTGCTGTTTGGGGATGGGATATTTCTCTTCTTTTTCCAGCTGGGGAATAAAGACCGTCAGTTCCCAGGTTCCCAGTCCAGAACTTTTCAGACATAATAGATGCACTTAATCAGAGGTAGAAGCCACAATGTAAGTTATTGCCTTCCTTTCAAGCGTCCTGTCCCTACCTGAGAGCCCCTTGCTAGCTATTTTGGTAGCAGCCAGTGTGTCGCCTGGCTAGAGTACAAGGGCAGGATCAGGAAATCACCATTCTGGTCCCAGCTTTCCTGCTCACAAGCCTCTTTTGCTTTACAATTTAGATGGATTTAGAGGGAGAGAGCTGCCAGGAGCGTAGTACCAGCAGAGCTCCTCAAAACAAACCCTTCCAGGGAAAAGGCACACTTATATTGACACAACTGTGCTTTCACCAGCCTGGTTTAAAGCAGTTTTCTGGAATTCAGAGGGCTCCCTTGCTGGATAAGTTTATCAGACTGGTGTCCTCTGCGAGCCGGGAAGGGAGGGAGCAAGCAGAGTTCACGTGCCTACAAGCGCAGCCGCGCAGGAAAACCTGTAGCATAAACTTAGCTCCAGTTCATCAGCGTTTGAAAGATGTTTCCTGCGTGTCTCGAGGTCCTCGCRCTGAAGATGTGCAGCAAGGGCAAAGCATTGTTAGTGGAGAATAATACAGTATTGACTTCAAACCCACCTCTCTCACTGCTTACCACTCTCCACACCTTTGAAAGAGAGCGTCAAAGCCGGAGAGACGAGTAAACAAAATGCAGCCCCTCCGCTCAAGAGCTAAGGAGAGGGGGGTTCACAGAGGAGTAATCTAGGAGCTTTGAACACCAGGCTCTGTTAAGCATAAATGCAAGCCATTAAAATGCACTAGAGCTTCCCCGCTGAAGTGAAGGTATCGGGAGATTAATAGGTCGCCAGCTGTGCGGGTGTGATAAGCCAAGCGAGGCCTCGGGGGCTTTCGGCCCCGAGCAGATTGAGACCCCAGCAGGAYACTCGGCAAAGCAGCACGGGACCCACACAGGCACCCCGGGCACACACTGCCCATCACCAGCCTGCGTCAGCGGGAACAGAGCTGGGAAAGCGGCAGCAAAGTATTTGCCCAAGAGGAGGAGGAGGAGAGAGACCCAAAGATTTGGGCTGGACTGTGTGCATGTATTTTTAAATGCTGCTGCTGTCCTGGGAAATTTAGCATTGAAAATGCACAGGCGAAATCTCCCAAGGAGCTCTGCCCAAAGGCTGGTTAGTTGTTTGCCTCCCTTGGTTTCGCCTCTCCGTGCCGGCAGGACCGACACTATCACCTTGAGGACAGCGCAGCCTGTTAGAGCAGCGCAAAGCACAGCTGTGATCATCACCCCATCGCGGTCATGTTCGGCTGGGGGCAAAACAGGGCTCAGGGGAGAGGCAGAAGTCTGGGGCTTTCTGCAAGGTGATGCTCCTGATTTCCCAGAACTCCATCTCCTTTGCAAAGCAGACTGCCCCAATTACCTCCCTCGGCTTTTGCTTCAGTTTCTGGTTTTATCCTCCTCATTAAGGCTAATTAACAGAACCGTGGATGAGGCCCAGATTTCTTGGATGGGCTTTTTCGTAGGTAGTGATAGGGTGTTTTTTTGTTTGTTTGTTTGTTTGGCTTCTAGACTGTTCTGATAACGGAAGAAGATGGTTATCTTTCCTACCAGAGGCAGTGCAGAGAAGACCCAGCAAGCACAGGGATGATTAGAGAAAGGCCGTAAGCAGCTCCCAGCTCCTTGGTGGGGTCCGACCTTGCCGCTTGCTCCACGCTGTGTGTGTAAGTGGCCCTGGCGGTGCCCCGGAGCCCGCGGCGGTGCGGATGTCCCCACCGCACCGGCTCATCCACGCAGGCCTAGCCGTGGGCTCAGCCCCTGCTGCCCGTCCAGGCCGCGCAGCTCCCCCGGGTCCTGCTCTTGGCAGCAGACCTGCACAGGGCCGGGCTTTTAGAGATGAACTGTGGGAAACCTACAGGAATCCCAGAGAAAAGCTCCAAGCGCGACTTTTTTTTTTTTTTTTTTTTTTTTAAGACATCAAAATGCCAAAGCTGCTTATCAAATATCTACTATTTAATTGTAGATTAAAAAGTGCATTTTAACATGAAACTCTTGGATGAAACCTCAGTTTAAGAGGGCCAATTCTCTACACTCACGGTCAAGGACACTGTTGGGCATGACCTGTACCAGCTCCCAAACATGCCTGGGCACCGTCTGTGAGAATATTAATTGGTCTGGGATAAAATCGTGCAAGGACAACACAAAGCATTAGCATGGGCAAGGGCTTGGACGTGTGCCCTGCCTCTGCTTTGTTTATTCATACACCACTGCTAGCCTCTACTAGCTTAGACAGGGAGCCTGWGATTAAGGCCAACAAAGTACCTGTGAGGAAAAGGCCCGAGGTGTTTAATCTGCTTTTGTAAGGTGCTTTAGCACCTGGGGGCTGGCCTCTTTTGTCTCCACTCAGTCCAGAGCAGGTCTTGTTGATGCAATCCACAAAGCCTTGTGAAATCTCCACGGAAGCTTCTCCCTGCACGCTGACACACCGACCCCCTGGCACAGCCGCGCTGCAGCAGCTGGGCTCAGTGCCCTGTGCATTGGGCACAGCACCCTGTGCACTGGGCTCAGTGCCCTGTGCATTGGGCACAGCACCCTGTGCACTGGGCTCAGTGCTCCCTGCATTGGGCACAGTGCTCCTTGGATTGGGCACAGTGCCCCATGCATTAGGCTCAATGCCCTGTGCATTGGACACAGTGCTCCCTGCACTGGGCACAGCACCCCATACATTGCACTCAGCACTCCCTGCACTGGACACAGCACCCTGTGCATTGGGCACAGTGACCCATGCATTGCGCTCAGCGCTCCCTACACTGGACACAGCACCCCATGCATTGGGCACAGCGCTCCCTGCACTGGACACAGCAGCACCCTGTGCATTGGGCACGGCACCCTGTGCATTGGGAACAGTGCTCTCTGCACTGGGCACAACGCTCCCTGCACTGGACACAGCACCCCATGCACTGGGCACAGCGCTCCCCGCATTGGGCACACTGGGCACCACGCTGTTCAGGGCACCACTGGTTTTCATACAGTGCCCAGCACTGGGAGTGCATCGCTGCCAGCACAACAGATGCGGCTGCTAATAACTATAATAATATGTCCTGGTTTAAGACAGGCTGGCCTCACCAGAATATAATGATCCCAGCAGCCAGCTCACCAAAGGGAACAAAGAAAGGATTATAGATTCAGGGAAAAAAAAATAAAAAAAAAAGCTAAAATAAAACAAAGAACCATTGACAAGAGGCCTAAATTAGTGAGGTCTTAAGTGTCATTCCCCATCTGATAAAACAAAAATGTCCAGAGCAACAATTAAGAAGAAAGCCTGAAGGATGAAATATCACTGCCCAGCCCAAAGTACTGACTATACAGAGAGCTCTTTTTTCCTGCCTCAGGTTATCATGGCTCTTGGTTAATACAGAGCTGGCTGCATGCTTGGGCTGTAGTTGCCTTTGCACATGCCTCAGGATGACAGGAGGGGAGCAAAATAACCAGTGCAGAGGGAAGGCGAGGGTACCTGCGAATGTGGTGAGGAGGGAGACCTCATAGAGCAGCTAGGGGCACTCCGGCCTGGAGGATACAYGGATAAAACCACAGGAGCAGGAGAGGCTGGCACGGAGCATGTGCTCGGCCTTGGCGCCAGGGCTGTACAAGCAGCAGCACCGCAGCAAGGGCACCGCGCGTGGGTCCAGAGGCACAAGCTGGTGTTTCCTGACAGCTTCTCCTCCAGCTTGACCTTCAGAAAGCAATCCAAGGGCTGCCAAGCCACTTCCAAGAAATCAGCCATGGGATATAGCGGAGAGCCTGCAGACAGACAGCTAGATCCTTTCAGATGCCGTCTGCTTTGGATTCCACATCACACTTTATCAGAAAGATCAGGAACAGCAAGTAGCACTTGCCTCACCCAGCCCAGTGTTTGGAGGCAGCGGTGGGTTTTACCTGAATTACGCCATGGAGTCCCTGCTCATTGYCACTTTAGCAATCTCTGTTCGGGTTGCATTTTTCCTTGGCTTTTTCCTTGGCTGCTGCATTTCTGGATTCAACTTGCGCCCTCAAAATCTGTCTTGATTCCACCTTCTTTGACAGCAGCTACTTGTGTTATACATTACCCAGTCAAAGCTTCGTTAACGATCTTTTTACTGCGGCATGAAGCAGAAAAGAGAAGCCCTATCTTTACCTTTGCTGTATTAGCTTGTGTAGTTCAAATAATAATTAAAGTTTTTTTTTTGGTCAGTAATGTGGGCAAACATTAATTGAAGATGAACAAATAGAAATACGGGCTGGGCAGAGGGTGCTGATACACTCATGACAGGAGATTCTGCAAACCCTGTTTTTCTTGCTTCACTGTCCATGCAAGCACCCGAGGTCCTCTGCTGACGTCCCACCTCCTCCTCCAACCAGGGCTCTGCTTGGAAAGAGCTACTGCTTCAGCACAACTCGTCCTTCCGAAGCTAAATGGCAATAATAAACCGACCTGCTTAAACAAGAGACCTATTTTTGCCTTTTCACTATGCTCATAAAAACAACAGCAGCTCTAAACACACCTGAAGATCAAAGTCCTGCTTTGTGGAACAGATTCCGTGCACCAAACCGACAGGCTCCTTRCAGGTTTGTTGCTATGGTGCTATTGCCTTGACAAGTTAAAATATCCCTCGTCGGTCTCCGTGGGAGCTTGCTCAGAGTAGTAACCATCAACAATACTAGAACATTTCCTTGACTACCGTCACTCAACAGTTATTATTATTATTTTTTTTTAGAGCTTTAATCACCCTTAACTTCACGTTTGGCTATTAACCCACAAACTGATCATTAACTATAAGTAATGAATGACTGATTTCCAAAGAATTGTTCCAAAGCTGGGTTGGTTTTTCTTTTTTTTTTTTTTCCAGAATTACTTTAATATCTCTCAGCAGCACACACACACAACCTCTTGAATCCCCCTTGAGAATCCGAGGCTAAATGAGGAGGTACTCACAGGTTATCTGCCTATAARCATGCTGCTCAGCACTGATAAACTCACTGCGACCGTATCCTGCTTTCCAGGTTAACTCGAGCCTTACTAAGCGGCAGGAGGAACCTGCCTGAATTGCTATGGGTCACGGCAAGAGGTCTTTAATCAACATTCCCACTTAGGTCATCYGGAGCTTAGCTGCCCTGAAGCCCCACTCAGGGCTTTGCTCATGTTTACCTGAGTGCTTGTCCTTTTTACTTCAGCATAACTGAGCGTGGAKAAATTTAATGTTGCTTTAGAAATGATCAAATACCCAATGGGCCCCTTCCCCGCAGCCCCCCAGCTTTGAAATGCCAATAGCTGGAACTTTCTAGTGGCAACTTGCTTAGCCTCGTTAGAGACAGATGCTAATAAATGAAAGGATTTTTTTTTTTCCATAAATAAACTCTTCTGACTCACAGTCCTTACATTAAGCCACAAGACCAAGAGCAGCCTTCCCTTCTGACTTAAGGTCCACAAGACTAAGAAGCTGACTCTGACTCACCACAGGAGAGCCGGGCTTAGCCTATATCCTCAGCCCCTTCTTCCTGACACAGCATGGCCAGAAGGTGAGAGGAAGCCTCTGCCACACACGCCCTGGTCTCTCTTTGGCGATCACCAAGGTCTCCAAGGCTCCTGACAGTATTAAATTCATATTCGTAAACAGCAGTCTTACATGGATAGGCATAAACATAAGAAAATATGTGTTTATTGCCACAATCATTGCATCATTACTTGTAAGTTCTTACCTCTGTCATACCAGTAGGAGTATAACTCTGGAATTTAAAAATTCTTGCCACATTTTTTATTTCAGACCAAGTATTTCCAGCTTGTTCTGCATGGCAGTTTGCAGTGAAATAATTTTCATTGAAAAATATGAATTCCTTAAACTATTGGAGTGTGTGTCTTTTTGTGAGAGTCCCAGGAGAAAACATCCCAAATAAACTTCTCAAAGATGATGAGAAAAAAGCTTAAGACTGTCAAGGCATCATTGACATTTAGAGTAGTGTTTTCCTTATTCAGATAAACCAGATGTTCTGTGCCTGAGTAAGGAGAAGGATGATGTTCCTGCAAGGAGAGCCCACCTGAGCACGTGGAATACGGCCAGGGAGGAGCAGCAGATCCAGGTCACGGCCGCAGGTGCGTGGAGGAGACGGGGGCATCCCGCAAAGAGCTGCCAGCCTGAGCCTCCGCAGGGCGAGAAAATGGGCAGGCACCATCTGAGATAGAGAAAGATCACTCTTGGTCATAGATTTTGTAAATTTTCCAGTTGCAGAAACACGATCATTTCATAGCCAGTGGGAAGAAGTTCCCAGTGTACTGCAAGCACCCGATTCCCGATATTTGCAGTGCTAAAACTGAGCAGAAACCCCCATTGCTGTGCACAAGGAGAGACCTGGCAGCGACAAGGCTCACAGCAGCCTTGCAGGCTGCAGCTGGGAAGATGTAGGGGAAGCTGCTGCTGCTGCATTTACTCACATTAAGGTTCCTGTCCCCAGCACTGCGCCTTGGCGGGACCAGGACTGTGACGGCAACTCTGGCTTCACCTGGCACCCCCTAAGCCACTTCCCTGGTCTCTGCTGGATGCAGAGCATCCCCGTTAAGCAGCACGGCAAACTTAGGCGTCCTTACAGTGTGATGGACCTAACTTAAGCAGACTGTGCTGCACTCTCCTCTTCATCTCCTTTCAGATGAACTGCAAGAATTACTTACACGGTTAGTGACCCCTCCTCAGCTAGAGGCAGTCCCGGTGCCTGCACGCAGCCCGCACGCTCCCCGAGCTGCTCTGCCCCACGCAGCCCGGGACAGCAGCGCGGCTGGGACACAGCAGCTCAGAGCACAGCACGGGTCTCAGCCTTGACATCGACACCACCTCTGCACCATTTCTGGAGTTTTCCCAGGCAGACAAAGCCTGGTGCTTGAGCTGCGCGTGAGCAGCAGGAGCAGGAGGCAGCAGGTCATGTCCCTGGGCTGGGTAGACACGCAGAAGTTGCCCAGTCAGCCCTCCCTTCCCTAACACACTGTTCTGGCACCAGGTTAAGGGAAAAATAATTTGTCACATAGAGTGTTAGTTTTTACTCTGTTTTAATTTGCAGACCCCGATAAGAAGCATTTTCCAGCAGCGGTGCGACCTTCTGGCATGAATTTGTCCAAGGGGACAAGCGGGTTGATTTTCTTAGCTCCTTTTCCTCTGCAGATAACCCATAGATCCCCTCTGGGGCGGCASACAATAGCTTGCAAACTGTCAGCAGTGACAGATGAGATACCTCCTGGCTCCCCAGCCTCCAAAAGGGCCTGCTTCCCTCTTTCTTAAACAGCTTAAATAGTCCAACCTCAAACAGTGCTGGAGCTAAGACTGGAAATATGGACTGGTTTAGGATTTGCATCTCCCAGTCATTTCCATTCTCCCTAACAGCTCCAAGGCACAGGAGAAGCGAACACRGACAACTGCAGCACCTGCAGGAACGTATATACATTTACAGAGGCAGGAACACATTGGGTGTGCATGACTCCTGGAGGTGAGGGTGGCTTACAGCTCCCACACCCAAGCGCCAAGGCATTGGCATGCATTGGGCATACCTGTGCTCCAAGCCTTCCTGGCAAAGCACCGGGGCTGCTTTCAGCCTGGGAAAGGACCTGGCTAGGGAACAGTTTTGTGTGTTTGGGCCTGGCTCTGTTAAAAACCTACTCGTTTCCTCCAGAATATGGCAAGTAATGAAACTGTCTGCAGTAAAACACCCGATAAGCCTCTCCTCCTCTACAGAGAGAATAAATGCATGTCATTTTCCAATTAACTTTTGCTCTGAGCAATTACGCTGATCAAATAATTGAATAAGTGACAGGAATGTGAATCTGGAGGCAGTTAATTTCATTCATCTGCCAGTTCATAATTCGACTTGCATGAGCACATAAGCCAGGCTAATGTGTTATTTATAACTTTGGAAATACAATTATAGCAGTCAAACACGAAGAGCTGCAGGTCCAGTGTGGAGAAAGGAAGGTTTCTCCTAATAAATTGTAACACCAGCGGCATAACGAGCCGGTCCTTCATTTACAGGACGTGCAGCTCGTGTTTGACTAAGGGAGCAGGGCTGATGTCACCGTCAGCCTCCATCGTCCCTGGCCTCAATGTGCGGTGGAGGCGCTGGGCAGCCAAAGGGCTGCRCCGGGGTCTGTAAGACACGTGCCATGGGCCCCTCCGCCTGTTCCTCTGGAAGTGACACGGAGCAYGGACCATGAGGGAGAACCCCAGCTGGCATCCTTTGCCAAAGACACAAACCAGGTATTTCTTACGTTGGGCATGTCGTGAACAAGCACCGGGGTGCTCTGGAACAGCCCAGGCCAGCACGCTTGATCTCAGGAGCACTGGAATAGCTTTCACAGACCTGGTCCTGGCTTCCTTTGGGAGCATGGATTGTGCTTGGGAGGTGTCTCTGGGAATAAATAAATAATTAAATAAAGCACAGAGTGAAGCAGAAAAATGAAGCGTTTGCGAAGCTAGCTTTAGACCATCCTACCTGCTGGAAACGTGCACGTGCACTCCCTGCAGCGAGCTGGGCTGCCACCCAACAGGCACTCACGAGCAGAGATGCACAGGAGCACAAACAGAGCGCAGGCAGGAGCCGCACCGGGAGCGCTACCTGGGCGAGTGCCGCGCTCACTGCCCGCAGGAAATGCGCGCAATTAATTGCTTCCTGGTTAAAGGCATTTGCCGTCTGGCCCTTAAATCTTCACGACCTAAAAGCACTCGCTGAGGTAAATCTGGAATTACCCTGGGCTAGTTAAAAGCTTTGCCCCAGACAGCAGAATTTTGCACTGTAATTTTGGTTGTGAATCAACACTTTCCTGTCTAAGCATATTGTACCATAAACTGAGTCTGTAGAAAGTGCTCCAGTTTTCAAAACCAGCATCCCACAAAAGCTCTTGTGAGGGGTTGATTAAAAGAGTTTCTAAACCAGTTTAGTTAAATCGGTGTTATTTTCCTGTGAGGACAAGATCTTACAGGGGATTAATTTCGCAGGCTGTGAAGCAGCAGAGCCAGAAGCCCCCCAGGACGCGGCAGGCAGGAAGGCTATTTAAATGGTAATAAACTTTAGGTGAAAACAAAAAATGCTCCCTGATTACAGGCTCACCAGGGCTTAGGCTGCTCTGCGGGAAGATGCCAGGCAGCGTAGGGGCCTTCTGCCTACTCACATAAATCACTTGTGTCCGAGCAAACAAGCCGGGCCCTAACCCCTGTGGGGAGGAGCCCATGCTGGGGATGAGCCCAAGGAGATGGAGCYAAAGGCGGGGAAGGTCGTGACTGCTGCCCTGGGTGCCCGTCCGCTTCGGTGTCCTCATCAAGTGAAACCTCATCCTGAGGGAGCCAGCTGATCCCCGACCTGTGCACTTCTCCTTAAGCTCCTCTCCTTCGTTTTCAGGAGGGCATCTCCCGCAGCCCGTGTATGCACCACGGGCTGCAGCCAGGCGGGCGAAGCCGCAGGGTCCCAGCAGAGYGTCGCTGCTGCCCGCTGGGAAGCTGCAATTTACGGCCTTCATCACGCAAGAGAGACACGCAGGCTGCAGCCCAACACACCCTCCGCGCCAGTTTGGCGCCTCTGCTGGAGAAGTTACCTCGCTGAGCGGGAAAACAACCAACCCTGCCAATTGTTACGGGAGAAAAAAAAAGGCAGAACAGAAGCTGCTTATCAGAGAGCCACATTTTGAGAGGAAAAAGTCCCTGAATCCTGAGGAAGGAAGGATTCTCTGGAGAATTTCAAGTACTCTTATGACAACCTCATCCTGTAGGAGTTGGGCAGGGAGCCGGGCCCCTTCCTATTGTGAAAATTGAGTTCAGGCGACTGGAATGTAACAGGAGGAGACCCTAGACTGCAAGGGTACTCTAAGGCACTAATAAAAAATAAGTCCCCAAAGGTAAAAATGATTGGCACAGACAGTTGTCTATCAATTGTGATTTTAGAAGCAGTAGGAATGACTCAAAGCCCAGAGACCCGAGGCTCACAGATGCTGGAGTCGAGGTTTCTCCTTGGCAGCCAGGCTGGCAGCTGACTGTGCAGTGCTGGTCTCAACTTGGCCCAGGTTTGTGAGTGTCCAGGTTGGCAATCAGTGTGTCAGGAAGGGTCCGGTTTATTCTCTCTGGATTGTTCTGTTCTTGGTTAGCCAAGACCCAAACAGCTACATGGTTTTCTTTTTAACAGTCAGAAACCATCATTAATCCAAGCATCTTCAAGGACTTCCCAAACCGTGGCAAAGTTCAGTCCAACCCGTTCTGCTCCTTGTTCTGCTCCCTAAAGCAGAGCCTTCCATGATAACACGCAATGTGTGAGCACACCCAAAGCAGCCTCGCAGCAGCTGCAGGGCCGAGGTCTGTTTTGGGAAATCTCGGACCATGAGCGCGGCTCCTGTCACTCTCGGCTTTCCTTCCTGCACAGCACAGAGCCAGGACTGGCTGGGCCCGCGCTGCGGCCGCGCTCAGCCATGCAGGGCTCTGGTGGGACCTCCACTGGTGGCCTCGTGTCACCACAGCTCTCACCGAGCAGCCTCGGCAGCGGGTCCGGCCTTCTGCTGGGCTGAGAGGAGCAGGGAAYGGGATAAATAACTCAGAGACATGGGAAGCGATCTAAAACTTCCTCAGCGGTCACGCTAACTCCTGGGAAGGGGACTGCTCTTCCATGGCCAGCACAAGCCAGGCTTTCTGCTGCACCAAACCAGGCCTATCTGCAGCACAGAATTTAGCCCAGACTGCAATTCTGCAGTTGCACACTGTGCTATAGGGCACGGGTGTGTTCAAGCTGCCCTACCAAAACTCACTACATAGGCAAAGAACTTCCCTGTGTCCAGACAACCCCTATCCTGACCTATTACTCTAGTTAGGGACCTTGGTAATTACATACARCACAAGTCTCTTCTCATAATACTACATATACTATATATACGTATTCACTATATATGTATAGTATATATAGTACTAYGAGAATATAGTATGGTATATATAGTACTACGAGAATATAGTATGGTATATATAGTACTACGAGAATATATTTTATACATAGAAATACAGTATCTCTAAAGTATATACATCTATACTCACATAGTATATGCAACTATCAATATATATCGGCACAGTTGAACCTCTAGGCGAAATGGATGCACCTGCAGCTGCACTGACACAGCTCTTCCTGCTTCGGATAGGCCAGGTTCTGAATTTTGCTTTCATTAGGAAAAAAATAAATCCATTAGGAAAAAAATAAATAATTTCATTAGGAAAAAAATAAACGCTGGTGAACTGCAGAATATAGCAACATTTTTAGTTACACGAACAACCCAATTACAACATAGTAGCTATGCAGTAAAGGGGATGTCGGGAGTAGACATGTAGTTTGGAGGCTGGTGGTGGTGGCCTCTGCACACTGTGACAGGGCAAAGCTGCACTATGAGGGTGAGACTGGCTGCCCTCTCATGGGGAACTTCAGCCTAAGACCGAAGTAAGGGGAGCAGAACAGGAGACACAGGGTTGACTATCAGCAGCCATGAAGCCAAACGGCTTCTATTCAGCTGTGAAGAGGTGGCTTTCACCAGAGGGCTGAAGCTTCACCAAGCAGCTTTCCACATCTCCGCAGGGATCCGTATTCCAGCAAGACGCTTCCGTACAGGAGGTGTCAGAACACAGGTCAGGTCTTGGGACCTCCACAAAAAGCACAGGTGCAGAAGCTGAGATCGTGTGCAAGGTGCCTGCTAACGGTGCAGAGACATAGGAGAAAAAGAAAACATGAAGAGATTAAAGTGCAAAAATCTGAAAACACAGAAGAAAAGCACTAGTAAGCAAAGACAAGTTGTGAGATGTTACGCGTACCCTTCAAATTACTCTGGGCACCATCTGTATCCCACAGGGTACTGCAAAAGTGCACGCTACAAGGCAGGACAGTTGCTTTAAACTCCACTTAATCCATACCCCCACCTTGTACGAATGCAAGTGCAGTGGTGTTATTTGAGTTTTATCACTTTCCTGCCCCTTCATCTCCCTCACAAATGGTCACTGACCTGAAGTTTCTTGATATTACTGGAAATTCATAAATGGACACACTAAACCTCAAAGCAAGCAACCAGGCTCATTCCGACCATGACGTAATAAAAACAGAAATTCTCCGTTAACGAGTGGTATGCTCAAAATTTTTAATACATGTTTCTTGCCACTGAGAAAAATTATTGCATTAAATTCTGATACATAAATTCATCTAAATTAAAAAAAATCTTAATTTWACCTTTTACAATTTTGTCACAGCAGCTAAAGGAAAACAGCTTTTATATGTGATTCTCTCAAAGAAAATATGCTAGCAAAAATACAAATAGCACTTCCCCAATTCAGCAAAACCGTTAACTTATTATTCAGTAGTTCCCACAAACCCCAGCCTGAACAATCTTCGTAGGTGTACGGCCGAGGAAAAGAGAAGTGCCATTCCAAACTGCTGTCTGCAAATCTGAAATTTATTAAAAATTAACTTTCAGTATATGATGATGAYGACTTTATTTGGTAACAGTTAACAATGTGTGTTGAATTTAATTACACACCATTTTTCTTAAATTACTGTTTTCCTTCAGTTACAATTTAAATAGGTACACAAGTAACAAAATATGAATGCTACCCACAGTAGTTTATAAAATTCAGACACTGCTGGGGACTGTGCCAGCCATGTAAACACAACTTCATCACCCAAGAGAGACACCAGGTTCCCAATCCGTTAAAATCAACCTCCACGTAAGCCGGCTGCTCCACCTTGGAGGCGAGTCAGGAGGAGACACAAACAGACTGAAGAAGGGGGTGATGATAAAGGTGGAATGCAGTACACGGCAGAATTATATTCTACATTTCAGCCACTGATGAGAATAAGGTGAAAGCCTAGGGAAAGCTCTCCTCCTATTCAATCACATGCCAGTACTGGGAATCAGGAATTCGTAATTCAGCTTCTTACACAAAATCCCCAAATATATAGCACTAACCAGAGCCTTGTAAAGTAGTTCCACAGGTTACCCTTCTCTTGCACAGAGAAGGAAAAAAAAAAAGAAAGATGCAAGGCTCGTCTCTGATCTGTGCTCATAAGATGCTTTCTTTTCCTGTAAAGCAAATAATAAAATATATTTTTCTTCAGAGARAAAAGCCTACTCTTTTCCTCTACCCCGGATTACCCATTATCATAGCGAATATTCACTTACAATCCACTTGAAAACATTTCTTATTAAGTAAGGCCTGGTGGCTGCATTTGCCTGCTCAAAACAAGCGACGACAGAATATGTTACTTCAGTATACTATATTAAGGTCAAAGATAATTCGACAGCAAAATAACACCCAGGTGTCTCTGTCTTAGAGGTAAGGATCACACAAGTCCTAACTCTCACCTTCACTGTAATTTAATATAAAACTCATAGCTATTTGAGTGTTTCTTAATCACCTTTAGCTAAGAGGACTGAGTTACCCTCTAGAACCATCTTGCCCATTTATTTTCTGTGATTTGCTAGCAAAATGCCCAAATACCATAGGGCACCTGAGTAGACACAGTAGGCTGCTTTGTAAAACCTGGCAACTCAAAAGGCAAYCAAAGAACAAGAGCGTAAAAACTTGCCATTAAGGTGAAAATAAATATGTCCAACTGGCAGTGTGAAAAGACAGAAATATGAAGAGTCTCCAGTACAAGCAGCTACCTAGGATGCTTTCCTGGTTTCATCTTTTTGCTTGTCCACGCAGCCATGAGGCCCTCACTATGAAGATATAAACTGCAAAGCCTCTCATTTGAAGAGTTAAGAGGATCTGGATACTCAGTTATTCCAGCTAAAATCACTTAAAGAGCCTCATACAAGGTTATGAATTGTTGCATCATTTTCTCACAACTAAGGAGGTCTGTGCTGAAGCAGCTAGGAGGATGATGCTCACAGCCTTCTCTAGACAGTCTCCTTACAGGACCTGGCTTGCTTTATTTGCAGAGACACRTACTGAGACAGCCGTCACCATCCGTCCAAGCCAACAGACACGTCCCTCACCTGGCACTCAAGCCACAAAGCAGACTTGGAACTATCCAGCTGTAATGTCCAAGCCACGGGGCTAAGGCACCCTTGATGCGAGAACATTGTTATTTTAGCTTGGAGAACCAATTCAACCAAACACAGTCCTCTTCTCRGTTACTGCTGTACTAGAGGGGATAACACATAGACACTTGCATCAGAGCTGGACTGTGTATTTTCAAGAGTGTGTCACCTCTGAGGAGTACGTACTCCTTCCAGACTCTTTCTCCTGTGCTGCTTCTCTACAACAGAACCAGAACGCTGTTTTTTTCCAGACAAAAACAGTACCTTGATGGAAACCCTCTCCCTGCCTTGCACTACCCAGGAGCATTTATGCCTCTTRACTGGAGTTTCTACTAGCAGGTAATGGCCCCTAACACATTTTTGACRGTGCCTTGAGCAAGAGAGCATACTACACCTAATAGACTTGATCCCAATGAACTTTGTGAGAAAATAAGGAAGCAGAATGCAAAGGAGAAGGTGGAAAAACAATGCTYGCTTCTCTGAAAGCAGTAAAATTTTGTCTTCAGAGAGGTGCAACTTAGGCCCATTGGTCTGCTTGTTAAGGAGAAGCAGCAGCCCCTTCATCCAAACAGAACCGCTTACTCAAATAAGAGTTTTAACTTAGCTCTGTCTTTGAAGTGAGCGAAAAGAGTTTTGCATGTCAGAAACCACAGAGCCTGCATCGCTACGGAGCAAAGCAGACTGTGCAAATCCGTGTCGCTCCTGCGCAGCGCTGAGTCACATCTGGATGGAGGATCCTCACCAAACACCACACCCTGCGGGAGTTCCAGCACGTCCCCTTCTGCAAGAACACTGCCTTAAACAAGGGTCCATACAGTGACATGATTACAAGGGATCTTTTCCTGCTGGATGGTGTTCATATATTTAAGACTTTCATAAACATTTTATTTGGCCAAAGAGTGTAAATTATTTAATTTCCCAAGTCACGAACACTACCGAGCCTTTCTTGAAGGGCACATTATTCAGGTGCAAGTGCATGTGACTTCAATCCAAAAAAGAGTTTTCACCACTGTAGGCTTCGACTCTAAGTCCTCGGCTTCAGGAAGGCTGCAGTTAAGACTTCTGTGTTTTTGGGGGATTCAGAAACCATTCAGTCCATATTTTTAACGTACAGCATTTTCTGCAAGTGCATTCGCTCTGTCCATGCAAAAGGCTAGTTCACTTTACACTACAGAGGTGGTACTTTCTGGATTCACACGCATCAGTCTGGAAGCATTTCTCAGATCTTGTAGCTGCTTGGCTGGCTTTCCAACCCCTTCCTCAAACCGTTTTTCCACCACAGGAAGGACAGTTTCATAAAGGAAGGACGCATTCTGCCTAATGAACGCTTTCTTCTCAGGGTCCTGTTCACACCGCAAACTGTAGTCAACGTGCTGCACAGCCACAAGGATGATTTCCACGAGGCTCTCCAGAAGAACCATGTGCAGCTCTGGAAAGTAAAGCTTCAGTGCTTCCTCCAGGAAAGCCATAGTCTGCTTAGTGAAAGCCACCACCGTATAGCTAAGGTTGACCCAGCAGTCATCCCCAGTGTACTGGTCAAAGTTGCCTACCCCGCAGCCTCTCATCTCCTCTCGCAGTTTTCCCAGRGCCTCGGGAGTCATCAGGTTCATCCTCCTCCACATCTCCTCAGAGTTGCGATGCTTGGTGGCCTCAATGATGATGTCCTTATAGCTCTGCAAGGCACCTTGGATGTCCTTCACCAGGAGGGCATGAATGATGAAGGTGAGATCCAGCCCGATCTCACTGAGCTGCTTGCAGTGCTCTTTAGCTACCTTGGGTCATAAGGAAAAGTGAAGTGTGTTATCAGTTTGCAGTGCCCCTTTGCATTTAGAAGTTCATCACATTTATCATTGTCAAAAACAAGAAGTACTAGTTACATTTGAAACATCTCTTCTACCTCGAAAATGGTAAAGCAGTAGTAACTGAATGGCAAACTTGGCCTGTCAAGGGTACTACTGACTACACTAGAGAATCTTTTTTTCCTCCTATTAACAGCTGAGAGATACCATACCATGAAAAATTAAGGACTATTTAAAGCACTTTTTAAAAAAATAAGGAAATAAGAGTTCAATAAAGGCTTGGAAAACMAACTAAAGTATTTACAAAGCTCATTGCTCTGATAATCCTCACATAAATTTATGAATCTTCTACCATTTAAAAGCAAATTCCGATTGASCATATTTTGCATGTCTGATAAGGGCAGGTTTTCGTTTGTTCTGACTTTTAATCTGAATGCTTTCTTCGCTAAATTGGAAAGAAAAAACCCAAAACCGCCATTCAATTTGAGGGCAGGAAGCTTTTCCAAGCACTGTGCTCAAAGTCCGAGCCAGGATTAGAAACGGGGGGCGGCTGCAAAGCCCCCCCTCGCCCACCACGTCCTCCCCCTCGCCCACCACGTCGCGGCGCGCCGCTCGAGCTCCCACCTTCACGCACTCGGCCGCGGTGGACAAGCTCTCCTTGCTGTCAAAGACCTGCTTGCTGAAGGCGTCCACGAACATGCGCATGGAGGCGCGGGCCCACATCACGAAGGCCGAGTAGCAGCCGCTGCTGCCGGCGAAGTCGGTCTCGAACTCGCGGGCCGTCTCCAGGAGGCTGGTGAAGAAGACGTGGCAGAGCTTGTGGATGTAGAGCAGCGTGGCGCCCTCGATGCGCAGCTGCCGGATGGCGGTGCGCACGGCGCCCGCGCGGTTCCGCAGGAACAGCTCGCACGCCTTGCTGGACTG
Source organism: Nothoprocta perdicaria (assembly GCF_003342845.1). Lineage (NCBI taxonomy): Eukaryota > Metazoa > Chordata > Aves > Tinamiformes > Tinamidae > Nothoprocta > Nothoprocta perdicaria. The sequence continues at coordinate 1,603,113 of NW_020456298.1, forward strand.
GCCCAGGCGGATGAGCTGGGAGACGGCGCGGCGCGTGGCGCGCGGGCCGCCCCGCAGCGAGCGGCCCGGCGACAGCTCGAACACCAGCACGTCCGTGAGCTGCCGCACGCGCTCGTCCACGCGCGCGCGCAGCTCCGCCGCCGCCGCGCTGCCCGCCTTGGCGCCCAGGTGCTCGTTGAGCTTGTCCAGGAGGTCCACGGCGCCCTCGAAGTCCCGCTGGGCGATGCACACGTCCAGGTCCTCGGGCAGCTCCTGGATCCACTCGAGGGAGAGGTCAACGGCGTCCTCCTCGGCGGGCGGCTCCTCGGCCCCCTCCCCGTCGTCCTCCTCGAAGGGGTTGGGGGGCTCGGGGGGCGCGGGCCGGGGCAGGGCCTCCTGCTCCAGGCGCCGCTTCTCGCTGAGGGCCCGGCTGCGCTTGGTCTCCTCCAGCACCTCCAGCCACTCCTTCTTGATCTTGGCGTTCTCGGCCTGGAAGATGCGGCTCTCGGGGAACATGAGCAGCTTGAACATGTCCTTCATGGGCGGGTTGTCCTTGACGTTGACCACGGCGAGCCCGTCGAGCGGGTAGAGCGCGTCRTAGCGGTAGGCGCCGCGGCGGTTGGGCAGCGCCGTGGCCACGAGCAGGCAGTCGTTCATGAGGAAGGCGTGCACGCGCTGGATCTGCGCCATGTGGTCGGCGTCGTACTCGAGCAGGTCGCCGTTGTACACGAGGTACTTGCCGGGGCTCTCGGGCAGCAGGTCGCCGCAGCCCTCCACCTTCTCCAGGAGGGTGGTGAGCGTGCGCTGGCGGCCCTCCTCGCTCGCCGCCGCCGCCTCCTTGGCCGAGAGCGGCAGGAAGGGGTCGGCGGCGGCGGCGGCGGCGCGGCGGGCGCCCAGCGCGGCCTCGTCGCGGTCGCCCTGCAGCAGCAGGGCCTGCGTCACGGCCTCCATGATGCCCTTCTGCTCGGTGAGGATGTGGCTGAGCTGGTACATCTCGCTCTCCAGGTAGCTGATCTCGCGCGCCGTCTCGATGAACTGCCGGTAGTTCTGGTAGACGTTGCGCTTGAGGCTCTGCGCCGTCTCCTCGCTCAGCGCCTGGATGCGCTGCCGGTGCTCCTGCAGGTCGCGGTCGCCGTCCGACTGCTGCGACAGCTGCTTCACGTACTCGGCCGCCGCGAAGCCGCCCGACTCCAGCTGCCGCCGCAGGCGGCTCCCGCCGCCCACCTCGCCCAGCGACAGCGCCATGGCCGGCACCGGCACGGCGGCGGGCCGCCCTCGAACCACAACCAGAACCAACACCGGCGGCACCGGCACCGATGGCGGGAGCGGAGCCGCCGCCGCCGCGCCTGCGCACAGCGGCGCACACGCCCCGCGCGCCTGCGCCAGCCCGGCCGCGCCGCCGCGCACGCGCATRCGCACACGGCCCCACCCGGCGCCGCGCAGGCGCGGCAGAGCTGCTCCCCCGCCCTGCTGCCCTCCGCGGCCGCAGCGAGCGCGCGCATGCGCCCCATGGGCACAATGAATACTGCGGGTTGGCGGCGGCGCATGCGCAATTAGAGCGGGGCGGTGGCGACGCGCCCTCTGTGACCGTATGCGCGTGCGTCGGGGCTGGAACGGCGCTTGTGCGCGTGCGTGGGGGCTGGAGCGGCGCTGGTGCGCGCGCACGCGCAGTGGCGGTTGGGCGGCCGTTGGGCGGCGGTTGGGCGGGGAGCGTGCGCCATGGCGGAGGACGGCGACCTGGCGCTGGCGCTGCAGCTCCAGGAGCTGTGGGAGGCGGAGGACAAGGAGGCGGCAGCGGCCGCGGCCGGGCACCCCGGCGCCTCGCCGGCCTCCTCGCCGCTCCGGCCTCTCTCGGTGGTGGACGAGGCGTGGGAGCTGCTGGACCCCAGCCCCGACGTGCACGGCCTCTTCGTGCAGTTCAACGAGGCGCTCTTCTGGGGGCGCCTCACGGCCGTGGCGGTGTCGTGGAGCCCGCGCATGACCCTGTACGGCAGCGGCGGGCGGTGGTGATGGGGCTGGGGCCGCCGCGGGGCCGGCGGGTTGGCAGGGCGGCCGCGTCCCGGTGMCCTGGGACTCGCCGAGTAAGCAGCGACACAGCTGCGATTCCCGGGGACTGGAATATCCTGCTGGGCCTCTGCTCAGGGTGCCGTTCTGTCACTATCACCATCTATTTTATCCTTAGTTTGTGAGCTCTGGCAGCCATAAATGGTTTTCCCGGTGTGCCGACAAAATTGTTAAGCAGAATACATAAATTGACCTTAAATTATGTGTTTTTTAAAACTTTCATAAGCGTACTACTTTTGTTCTTACCTTGTTGCTGTTCTCAACTCCTTTSATGCTTTTACAGCATAGCAGAAAGGCTCACCTGAAATGGTAATAGCAAATTAACGAGGCTTAGACTAGACAGAGGAGAGTACACGTAATAAATCTGAGATGCCAAAAAAAAGTTGCAGTTGTGCAGCACATCAGCTGGTAGGGCTGCAGGATGTCAAAGTCCTTCCCTGTCTTGTCCTTTGCTGATTGCGGCGCTTTGTGGACATTTGGAAATACTCAAATACACTATGCTGACAGGGAGCTAATCCAACAACAGAAAATGTTTTCTGTAGKGTTAGTGTGCTGAAGTGACTGTGTAAAGGTCTGGTGAGAATCAGACCTCCGGTAGAGCATCAGCTAAGGGTGGAGCCACAGCAGCCAGTAGCTAGGTTGGAGTTAGCTGCTGCTCCACAGCTTTGTTTGTCACTCCGGATTCTTAAAACATTAATTTGCCTACTGAACAAATGAACCTGGAATGTTCTGTGGTGACTTTCAGGGTTATTACCTATGAAGCTTAGAATTAAATGATTGTAAGAGGTGTAATAAATTGTAATTGAATGTCTGAGGTAGCTTATTGTGAAGAATTTGTCTTTTTTTTTTTTTTTTTTTTTCCCTTTGCTAATGAGGTTGAGTTCTTCAGGTATCTTCTAACAACTGTTCTAATTCAGCTTATTTAATGTCTACCTATCAGGTCAGCATTTTAACTCCAATCCTTTTCTTTTTTTTTTCATACGTTACAGAAACCAGTAAATCTTACATTCTGTCTCTGCATCTCTTTCAGCTGTGCTGGAGTGTGTAGCTATGAAGGAAAAGGTGGAATGTGTTCCATTCGGCTAAGTGAGCCACTCCTGAAGCTCAGACCGAGGAAGGATCTTGTCGAGGTACTTGAAGATTGTTCATGAATATGGACATAAAATTAATTAAACTTTTCCCACTCCACACCCCCATCTTTTTTATTTTAATGAAAAAAATGTGTTCTTTAGTTGTATTCTTATGAGGAACGGCCTGTAGGTTGGAAAATAGCAGTGGTTTTATTGCTGCATTTCTCTTTTTACGTGGACAACACTACAGTATCCTTAGWTGCATGTTTTTTAATTGGGCCACACTAGAGTAGAAGTCTACAATTACTTTTCTTTTTTGACTTTATAAAGGGAAATAAGACTTTTTTTTAGCTCCTAAGCTATCTTGCCATATCAAAAGCACAGTGAAGCCAGAAAGTACAACCAGAAAATGGCTTTATTTTCACTTTTCAGGTCAGCAGAAAATGAGGGCTAGAATATGCCTGTGCACACAGCTTTACATTGCTTTTTGTGCCTCTGCTTGTATGACATGGCTCAACATTTGGATTGTTTAGTCAGTGAAAGTGCTGGAGTATCTCTGCCTTCTTCTCCGAACTATCTCTTCTGTTTGATGTGTGTGTGTGGGGGGGGAGGGAATCCTTTTAAAGATCTGATTTGAGTTTAGGCATTATTTTCATGTGTTAAAATAACATTTTTTTAGCATGTTTAGGTTGTAATGGAAATAGTTGGATTGATTTGGCAGGTAAAATAAGTACTGTGTCTATGTGAATGAGATTTAACAAGTGAATGCATGAGAATAAGATTAGTACTAACATGAATATAAAGTAGGACAGATAAAAAAAAATGCTCAGCATAATTTAAAAACCCTGTGCAGTGCTTTTCAGTAAATCCCCAGTGATTGGCCTTGTTTCAGACCCTGTTACATGAAATGATCCATGCGCTGCTGTTCGTCACTAACAATGACAGAGACCGCGAGTCTCACGGGCCGGAGTTCTGCAGGCACATGCGGCGCATCAACCGCCTCACGGGAGCCAATGTCACGGTGAGCAGAAGCCACGTCGTGCCCAGTGGTACAGCCGCCGCCTTATTTTCATGCCCTGTGCTGGAATATTTCAARTGTGGTATGATTAATGCTAGAGAGGGTCTAGCGTAGAGCAACAAAGATGATTTAAGGGAGTGGAGCATCTATCGTGTGAGGAAAGACTAGGGGCCTGTTCAGCTTGGAGAAGATAGAGAGGGGATCTGATCAACATGCACAAATATCTGAAGGGAGGATGTAAAGAGGAGGGAGCCAAACGCTTCTCGGTGGTGGCCACTGACAGGACAAGGAGTAATGGGTACAAATGGAAACGCTGAAAGTTCCATCTGCATGTGAGGAGGAACCTCTTTGCTGGGAGGATGACAGGAGCCCTGGAACAGACTGCCCGGTTCAACAGGGAGGTTGTGGCATCTCTTTCTCTGGAGGTCTTCCAAACGAACCTGGATACCACCCTGTGYCCCGTGCTGTGGGTGTCCCTGCTTGAGGAGGGAACTTGAACTAGATGACCTCTAGAGGTCCCTTCCAACCTCAACCRTTTTGTGATACACTTGTATTTGTCAACATTCAGGTTTACTGAATATAGTAAACCTAGCATATACTAGTATAATAGTATATACACTTAGTAGTATAATAATACTAGTATGCCAGTATAATACTATAATAGTATAATAAGTTGTATTTATTCTGGCAGTTCGACAACGCTGGAGAAGACTTTATGTAGTGAGTCAACCCATTAGCAGGCTTTTTTTTTTTTCCTTCTTTAGGTTTTATGACTTTAGGTTTGTTAACCTGTACTACAAAGGATTGGAGCGCTATTGTGTTTTTTCTAAAAATACATAGAGCTAGTGATAAATCTCAAGACTTAAAATCAGACCTTTTTAAATTCTTTTTTTTTTTAACACAGATTTATCATAATTTTCATGATGAGGTGGATTCATATCGCCAGCATTGGTGGCGATGCARTGGCCCCTGTCGAAACAGAAAACCTTACTTCGGATATGTGAAACGCTCAATGAACAGAGCACCCTCTGCACGAGACTTCTGGTGGGCTGAGCATCAGGAGAAGTGCGGAGGTACCTTCACCAAGATCAAGGAACCAGAAAACTTTTCCAAGAAAGCCAAGGAGAAAACCCAGCTAGCAGAACTTTCCAATTCCAAATCAACTAACAAAGGTATCTGACACACTTTTTTTTTCCCCAGACAGTTCTTGCCCAAACATCACCTTGAACAAACAGAGATCACCTACTGCATGAGCTTTGTATTAGCTATTATTATAATGTAACAAAGAACAAGACCCCTTTTGTTTGCGAGTTTTCTAGGCTCMTTTCTTGCTTGTTTGTTGCAAAGGATTTATTTTGTTAGTTTTCAAAYAGCAGATTTTTCAGATAAAGCACAAAATACTGAGCCTGTAGTTTATGTACGAAAAAGTTACTAACTTTTCGTATTTTGCAGGCAAGGTACATACAGGTAATGCACAAAACGTGATCCCTTTCAATGGGAAGGGGTATCTGCTTGGAGGAGGAGACAATGGGCGCTCGGAGAAAAGCCTAAGTTCCAGCAGCGATGTTCAAAGTGGTGAAACACTCAGTTCACAGCATCATTCGGTAAGGAGTACGATACCAGTCCCTAAAAATGAGATAAAATTTGAAAACTCGCCCCGTCACGGCACCTTCTTTCCGCTGCGTACTGATGATGTCAGAGAGAAAACTAGCTTTGCTTCCAAGCGGGAGTTCCCCAAGCTCTCTGTTGCTGACACAAAAGCTTACAAGAATGTGAATGGATCTCCTGTTAAAATCGCTCGTGTTACAGAAGAAAAATCAGATCAAGGTCTTGCAAAAGGAAAAAGGGTTTCGCCGTGGCATAACAGGACACCTAAACAAACTTGTTTTGAGCCAACTACAACAGCTCAGGCTGTATCGGATAAAAAAGGAAGCTTGGAACGTACGAGCACGCTGCAGCARTGGCCAAAGGTGGAGGACAAAGCTGCCTTTGAAAACTATTTTGTGAAAAAAGAGCGCGCTGATGTCACTTTAAGTCTAAACACAACTGTGAAAACTGAAGCTAAATCTGCAGCGTCCTCTGGAAGTTCCAGCCCTGCTGTAAGGCCAGATAAAAAAGTCCTTTGCCCTGTGTGCCAGACAGAGGTTTTGGAGTCTGAAATAAATGAACACCTAGACTCTTGTCTCGCATAGAGACTTCTGGAAGGCAGCCTCAGAAAAATAACCCAGCGTTGAAACTGTTACTTGAACTACTAAGTACTTTGTGCAGGATTTGCTCAATTATGCTGCTTTTCCTTGGGTCTGTCCCAAACTGGAGTTTAAATTACTGTCAAGGTTCAGAACAATAATGACAGTTTGAATTTTGTGAAAGCCTACGTTAGAACTGGCTAGGAATCGAGCTGCTGCTTGTGTTCCAAAGGCTCARTGTTTCATAAGGTGGATGTTTCTGCTAACGTTTTCTTGTAGAACCCAGGTATTACAAAAGACGTTGCTAAAAAAAAATGTTTTAAATAAGATATTTTTAATTATGTTAACTTACATTTCTTAAAACCCCTGTATGTTTTTAATGTATTTTTGCCATTCTTAAATGTAACCACCTATAATATATTTTTTTCTATTTATGCCGATATAATTCAATAATGGRTGTTTTTAGAACAGCAAGTATTTTTACACAAGCCACAACTACACTCTCGGTCATTTTCACTCATGACCTTTTTGAAAACATATGCAAAGGAAACACATATTTGAGATCTTCACTCAAAGATAGGAAAGCCATAGACGTAAAAAACGTAGCAAAACATCCACTTAGGTTTAAGAGATGGACAGGACATGAGAAGAAAATGCAGAAAGGAAATGAAACTTCTGAGAAATCAAGTGCAACTTAGTTGGATGGCCAAGACAGTTCTATGCTTAGGCTCGCTTAAAAAGAAGGAAACATTTTGAGCTTGTTTTGAAAGTTTGGAATAGTCACAGGGAAACTATTGATCTTCAGTCTTATGTGTGTCCTTTGGTCAGTTAATCAGTGTCTGACTAGGTCCTCCGTCCTCTTTTTAATGTTTTGAACAAACTCTGCCTGCATTGCAAGTTCACTAGTTCTCAGGATAAAAATACTTTTATGTACATGAGTAACTGATCTCCATGGGCAGATACTGGTAAGCAAAAGCTCTGAATATTTGGAGCAAAACCGGGAAAGTCTGTTTCTGCCCTTGCCATAGAAATCTGAATTTTTCAGTTTCCAGTTTGAATTGCCAGTGCTTGGCAGCTTGCGCTGGCATTAGACTGASCTCAGCTGGCAGCTGTTGTTTCGCAGCTTCCACACAGCAGTCAGAGGGGTGTTAAATGCCACAGTCATCGTGCGGTGAGAGGTGATGAGTGCGGAGCAGATGTGAATGCCATATAAACTTGTAAAACATTTACAGTTCTCTTGCTGCGCGGAAATTATTTAACGGGCTAAGCAGACAACTTTATTGATTGTAAACTTGTAAAACTGGTTATAAATATTTTTGATGAAAGGGGAAGTTAGTGTTTCATGTCATATTGTTGCAATGTTAGCTGGCTATATTAGCCATAAATGTGCATAGTTTTGCCTTTATACAAAAAGTTATCTGCAGTGCACTTTGGAGAGTGGAAATAAACTGGGTGCAATGGAGCTTGGTAAGTGATACTTAACTTCAGCCTTAGGATCTTAAAAAAGAAAAAAAAAAAAATATGGTAGATCTTTTTTTCCCCGAAAATGGTGTATTTTTCTAAATATTGACACTACTACTGTTTAATGTGACTAGGAATGTTCTTGCATATTCTAAATAAACTGGTTTATTTTAAATTTTCATTAAGCCTGTGAGTTGTTTTTACGTGCCAGCTGCAGTCATTTTGTGTTACTTATCGGTAGACTTTTGTGTGTGTGTGTGTGTGTGTATCTATATCTCCAACCATAGTTTTAATAGCTCCATTCTGTGGCAACACTTTTCCCTCTTAACTTTCCCCTTCCAAAAGCAGTCCTTGGTAAATAGATATCCTTCTCTCCCCATCCACATGTGCGCAGCAGCCGCGCTGCGCGTGGGGATCCTGGTGCCCACCCTTGGGGGCGCCCCTGGTGCTTAGGGGCACGGTGTGCCCACCAGGCAGGATGGGACACGCCGGAATGAGGGGCTTCCTACTTCAGCCACCCTGCAGTCCAGCCCAAACTCACACRCAGGGGGAACGGGACAGACCACAAACAGGTGAAAAGAGGAAAGGAGGAGACTGTAAAGCACAATTTACAACTGGCAGGGTTTTTTTTTCTGTGAATATTCCTTTCCACTACTTTCCTTCAAGCTACAAAYGCAGCTTTGCAGCYTGAAATTGCCTTTTTTTTTTTTTCTCCCCTAATTTGGCGATGGGTGAATAATACAAAAAGCATCTTTTGGGGGGATATATGCAAAAAAGAATCCTACCTCTGTTGTGCCTAAAAACATGGCTGTTTAGGCCAACTTGGCCTCCAGCCAGCGCTGCGGGAGGAGAAGAGAGCTGAAAGGAGCCAGCGGTGGCTCTCAACAACCTGCACGTTGTGCCTCACCAGGCCTGGGAGGTGGTGGCACCAGCAAGTGGCACCAGGCTGTAGGTGGGAAAGCCAGAACAGGAGAAGCCWTGGCCTTAATCCCTGCTTCCCTTACAGCTTCTGCCAGGCCAGGCTGCTTTAAGGCTAGATTAAGCGCCTAAGAAGGTGCAGCAGCTTGGCCTGAAAAATCTCACCCTGTCTCTGCCCCAACTGTCCTCTATCATCCGTTGCTTCTTTATTCTTCCCCCAGTAAGTCTTAGACAAAAACAAGTCAAAAAAATAAAGCTAGATATTTGACTTTCCCATTGCCTGATTTAGAAACAGTAAATACCGTTTCTCATCAATTTCTGGACTATAACTTGTGTATTTACAACACATCCTATGTGTGTCTTGAAAGATCTCTCAGTTGTCACACACAAAGTCTGGAGTAAGATGAAGACTAGAGGTCAGTGAAATCCCAGTACAGCATCTTAATGACTGTAATTTGGTTTACTTTGGGTTTAAGCTTCACCTAAAAGCTTCATTCAGCAGTTTTCACGTTCTATGTGGAGAGGGGGACAGGGAAAGAGGAGCTAGAGTCACTGCGGTACCAGTGCTGAAAGTAGCTAACGAGGTGCCCTCGCTGCGCGTGTGCTTTGGTGCAAAGCAGCCCCGGGCTGCTCGCTGCAGGCAGCACCACCGCCCTGCACAGAGCCACGGCMCGAGTCGCGCTGTGGGCACTGCATCCTGAAGCTGCCGCCTGCTGCACGTCTCACCAGGTCAGCTGTGCTCCTGTGAAAGAGGGGACTAATTTGAAGTAGTCTAAAGAAAACAAACAAACGAAAACCTTTCAAATACAAAGGTTCATAGTGAAAGCCCAGGAAGAAAGTGCCAGGGGCCTCTCCTCACAGGCACCGTGATTGCAAATGTGCAGGTCCTTCTCATAGGGCTCATCATCGTGCTCTCCCCGCCCCAGGAGAGACCTGCGGCGCGCCGTGACCCTCTGTCCTGCTTTCCYGCAGGAAGAAGCATTAGCCATTTTGCTCAGCCCGAGCACATACTACTCGGGAGCAACAGCTATCCCTCCTGGGGCAGTTTGTAGCTTTAGCAATTGAGGAGTCCCTGTGTTGCGAGCACAATATGTGCCACGTTTCACTGCTCAGGCCTGGTTAACGTGTAACTCGGCACACACCTGATATTTTACTGCATTACTCCTAAGGCTCTTAGGGTCAGCACTATTTATAGTGTGTTGCAATCTCACGCGAGCTGCTTTTCTAACTAACAAACAGCCCGACAAGCTGCCCGGTGTGTGAAAGCCCCACGCAGCTTGGCACGGGCCGCTGCAGATARCGTGGCAAGGCAGGGGTATGATACAAAGTCTGCGCTGTTCATACCAGGCTGGAAGAGTACTCCTAAGGACAAGAGGGAACATAAGGACACCAAGGGCCAGAGCAGAGAGAGCAATTTCAGCACATTGTGTCCTCAAGGCTCCTGCCCTGCTGCTCTTCTCTCCCAAGGAGACACTCCCGGTCTGCGGGACCAAGCCAGCACACCGGCATGGGACAGCAACCAACATTTCTGCGTAGGAAGTTCTGCTTTCGAAGCTCCTGTCCTCTGCAGGATTCACCTCTGCAAATTATTTGGGTTACTCCTTAGGTTTGGGTCTAACAGCCCCTGTGCAGGAAATTCCATTTCAACGTAAGACAAAAGTGCGGGGAGGGTGGTTGAGCACTGCAGCGGGTTGCCCGGTAAGACTGYAGAGTCTCCATCCTCGGTGACAGCCCAAACCCAACTGGTCACTGCCCTGAGCAGCCTGCTCTAGCTGAGCCTCCTTTAAGCAGGGRGCTTGGACCAAATGATCTCTGGTGGTGGCTTTCCACCTCTGCTATTCACTTGACAACCCCATGAGCCCCTCAGTATAGAGTGAAACTGCGAGTGAAGGTAGTTATGGTCAACCTGGTTGATGTTGTGCTGCAACAGCCTAGGAGCTCTCTCACCATCTCTAACCATTAGGTTTTCTTCCAACTCTGAGTTTCTTCCTCCCACCAGGACAGCGCCAGGAGGGCCAGCTCCATCATCCCAAACAGGAACTTGAGGCAGGAGTGCAGCGTGGGCCTCTGTCGGCATGGCCTCCRCAAACATGTGTAAAGTGAGGCCCAGCTCTGTCGTGCTCCCAGTAATTGGGTCACTGGCTGGAAAGCCGGTTTTCTGTTGCTGGCGCCTCGCTGRGCTGTGTAGGGAAGCAGCAGGATTATCCAGGCGACAGAGTTAAAGCTCAGCCGTAATTAACTTTGAACTTAACTGTAAGAGACTTAGAAGGTAGGAAAAGCACCTAGGATGACACAGGAAAGAGGTGTTTAAGGCACTGTGAATCCCCAAAGGACTAGTTAAGCTCTGTGGCAACACTGCCTAGACAGTTTTATCAGAGTAAAGAGACCAAGGGGTTTTATTGGCAACCTTTGGGGCTGACACTTGGCTCTTGAAACGCAGAGAATTAGAGAGCAGGAGGATCCCAGCCTTGGGTGCAGTCTGTGTGTGCCTGTGGGCACCTGGTTTTATACTGAAGTGGTGCCGTTTTCCAGAGATTTATGAACAGAYGCCTCACTTGTGAATGTGAATCCTGCACCAGGTTCCCTGTCCTTGTGTCTGCTCCCTTCCTTTCTTCAGGGAAGAGGCTTCCTGTGAAACTGCTCCTGGGCTGCGCTGACACGGGTCCCGGCCTGGTCAGGTCTGTGAAGCCGAGACCCAGCTGAAGAGGCCACCACCCAACCCACCGGCCGTGAGGGGCTCTGCCAAGCCTGCCATCAGGAGAGGAGCACGTTCTGTGATCTGGAGTAACGTGGTCGTTTCCACGAGAGAGGGGCGGCCRTCCCGGGCCCTTGCCAGGCTGCAGCCACGAGCGGCCGGCGCCGCCTCGCTCCCCTCGTAGGCGGCTCCGCTTGCGAGTGCTCCGTCACCGTGGGGGCAGGAAAGCGTCTTCAGCAGCACAAACGGCAAACAAAGGTGCTGAGGGTCTGTGGAACCGACCCGCTGTTTCCCATTCCCTGTGCCCGAGGAAAGCAGAGCCGGCTCCCAAATCCGCCGCTAGCACTGGAGGTGCCTCCTAACCACGTCCCGCCTTCGCTTGCTCCTTCACCCCTGCTCCTAGTGGATGTACAGTGATAGGTAACACATTGACAGAGCCATAAGGCTGCCTTGCAAGCATCGAAACAAGAGCTTACCCCGTCACCATGAAAGGCAACAAAAAGTCTCTCTTGATTGCCTGAAGTTTAAAAAACAACCAGACTACACCCTTTTCGTGAGTAGCACAAAAACGTCCACCTAAAATGSATAGAATAACTCCTTTCTTTATCATATCTATTAAAAACATTTTTTTCCTTCTCTCTCCTCCAGGATCTGCTTTTCCCGGCTCGGAACAGCAGGCGGAGCCAGTTGCTCGCTCTTGTTTCAGGCTCTTCCTTCCCAAGCAGCTTTCTGAAGAATTTCTGCATTCTGGCAACGTGTAGGGCTGATAACAGCTAACGTGRGCAAGTTTGCTGAGTCATAAGTGAAAATGATCATGCAAAAAAAAAAAAATCCCCCCAAAACTACACTATGCATTTTCCTGGATTTGTACAAGCCTGATTTTACTGTAAAACATATTCCTTCAGTAATAATGTCATACTTGATGTTGTGGCAATCTTCACAAGATTGTTTGCAGGAAACAACACAAGGTCGTTTCCTACTTGTGCAGTTTTAACTAACCATTCTGATAGTACAGCTGAAGGAAATTCAGTTGCCTACTTCCCTTTAGAGAGTTCTACACACAACCCAAAAAAAAAAAAAAAAAAAAAAAAGAGTCAAAAGACAAAAAGAGAGGTAACTTATTCTAGGCTTTTTGCTAGAGTGCGTGCCCAATAGAGTATTGCTTACTATGATGTGGCAGTTGGGGAAGGGGAAGCGAAAGAAGCCCCAAAGCCCCCGCGGCAGCTCAGACTTTGCGCTATGGGAAAGCCACCTTTGCTAACAGCAACACCCTCAGCTCGACTCTACTCAGAAAGCAGGCTCAGGTACCACGCGTGCCCCCCGCTCCCTGTACCTAACAGACGTGGTTTCCACAATCACATTTTCCTTCTGTAAATATTTCCTCCGTGACGCGTGCTGGTGCTGCCAAATGACAAGTCTTCTGAAATATCTTTCTGTTTTGGTAACTTAGGGTTCCGCACTCACTTTTCAGGTTTGGTGCTGGTGGTTGCTTTTCTGTGGGTTGTTCTCTTGACAGGTCCCTCCCATCTTTGCTCTACTAAGAAACATCTCAGGCCTGTGGCAAAAATTGATCAGGCTCCAAATTTCTGGTTGCCTTATCTCCTCCACTATAGCACAAATTTTATTAATGGCTTTGTAAAGCTTGCTTCCATACACTAATGTAAGCAAGGGACATTCCCAACCCAAGTGCCTTGCCCTATTTTTTTTGCTTTGTCCTGCATTTGACCCTGGTTTTCTTTAGGCAGTGACATACCAGCTCACAACCCAGTTTAATAACAAAGTATGAAGGTGTTTGTTTTTCTATTTGTGAGCAAACAATTAAGTTTCTGCACTTCAGCTATTTTGGATTCATTTTTTAATGCAACCATAACTCTTGAACCGAGCCCAGGAAGGAACTGGTTCTGCCCTAGCAAACCACAGTGAAACAGACAGGCCCAGAGGAGCACTGGACCTGCATGCTGAGGTTTCAGACCCCACAGCTCATTTATCACTTGCAGCTGTGTTTGACAGGAAGGGTTTCCGATGCAGGCAGAGCTCCGAGGCGGTGACTCAGCTGTGCACAATACTGGCCAGTCTTTTAAGTTCACACCTGTGACCTTCATATCGCTCCCCGCTGCTCTGTAGACTTTCAGCCACGTGAAGATGTTGGTATTGGGCTTATAGGCTAAATGAGCTGGTCACCTTTTCGCCTATTAACAACTACGTTGCATACAAGGGAGCTGTAGAAGAGGAAAAGAGCCCCCAAGCCCAACTTTCATCTCGAAGACAGAGAAGAATAACAATTGCTGCTTCACACAGCGAAGCCTCATGAAGCTTTCATCTTCAGAGACAAAATACACTGGTTTGCAACACACATCCATGGAGGCTGATCGGACACATGACCAGTTGTCTGCCCACAGACACCCTCTTTCTTGAGGCAAGTTTATAGTATATTCTCCTCACATTTCATGTTCCTCCCCATAAAGACACATCCATAATACATTTGTGCTCCCTTCTCCTCAAACTCATCTCCTACATGTGCTTTACCTTAACTTCATGCATCGGTCTGTTCTCATCCTCCTTTACCAGTTGTGTTCAACTCCCTCCTCTGTCACTGTCCTGCTAAGGGCTCATTCCTGTCTCCAACGGGTTGGTGATTTGTATCTTACTTCTCCCTGCATATGCAGAGACAGCCCTTAGTACCAGCTCCTTCTTGCCCGAACTAGAGGCCATCTTTCCTTAGGAGAGGAATAAACGTGCTGCATACTCATCCTCAAGGCAGTAGGGAAAGCCTTGCTGGAACTAAGTGGTAGTAGGAGGCAACAGAGCAGGAAGTTGGTTTGGGTGGTGGATAGAGGACCTTGAACCTGCATCTAGCAGCCGCTCATCAGCCCTACCATATGGGCCAGAGAGCTCACACAGTAAACGCTTTGGAGGCAGCACAGTTCCTGAAGGGGTGTAAGGGCACAAACAGGCTTCAGCAGGGTTCAGCAGTCAACCCCATTCAAGGTTTTCCTTACTTCCCCTCCCACCCCCCCAAAAAAAAGGAGGGAGGAAAAGAGAAAAAGGGAAAGAAAAAAGAGGGTGAAGAAAAAAACAAAAACAACCCCACAGAGTGCCATGAATTCCTTCAAAGTAGTCATGAGTTCCCTGTCTGCAAGAGCAAGCATCTATTTGCACAGGCAGGGTACACCTGAAGACTTTGGGTTGGGAGCTTGTTTCCTCCTGCCATTTGGCAGCCCTGCTGCACGCCAGGCCCTCGGTGGGCCCAGCAGTGGTATCTTCACTTGCGGGGGGACGTGCAGACGAGTCTTTCATCCCTGACCTTCGGCAATGACCTTGAACACAAGGTATTTGTCTCCAGCAGTGGGGCTGCCAGCTTCCTGACAGCTCGGCAAGGGCTTCTCTTTCCAACACACATAGGACACGTCACCTTTCTCTGGCACTGTGTTTGATGGGCTGCGCCGACTGCTCCCCCTGCACACCGGGCTCCGCTTTGAGAATTAAAACAAAACCCATCGCCACAGGATGGMGGCAAGCGCTAGAATTCTTCCTTGTCTGGCATGAAAGGAGGATGGGAAGGAGTTTTTCAGAGAAGGTGCAAGCAGCTGTGTTAGGCACAGCCATCAAAAAGCCATGTGGGGAAGCTGCACGGCCCCTTGTAGGGGCTGGTGCCTGGCCCTGCAAGATCTACCGTTCTGCTGCCGCCTCCTGCAGGCTCGGATTCACCAGGAGCCACCCAAACCGGAGAGCTCCCTTGAAACCTTATCCAAAACCTCCCMCCAGTGCGGATTTGGCTTTGCCCCCCCAAAAAAGCGGTGGAAAATAAGCGCTGTCCCTGCTCTCCAGCCAGCCTGAACTCGGTGAYGCTTTCAAGGGAGAGAAGTGTCAAAAATGATCATGTGTCAAAYGATCAAGTGTCAAAAAAAATCACCATGCCCAGATAATTATAGAGAAGCTAGAAAGAAACAGGGGCTTCTCCAGAGCTGAAACAGTAGTAATAATAATAAAAATCCATGTGCCCTCTTTATCAATTAGAAAGGAGATGCCAAAGAGAGGTTTTCAGAAGCTACAGAGCTCACACAAATAACCACAATTTTTTCAAGAACCTTTATACATCGTCTTTTTAATTAGATTAGCTTTACAAGCAACTTGAGAGCTCTTTCATAATGAACACTGCTTTTCAAATTACACAACTTTATAGGCAACCTGTAAATGAATCCTGAATTTCTTTGCCTGCTATAGATAAAGGTCTTGTATTTTACAGCTGGCTAATATCATGAATAAAAATAGCATTATGAAGCTGTATCTTTAACCAGGACTAGACACATACAGACAGTTTAAAAAATAGTTTTAAAACAAGGACCTGCTTGATGATGCTTAAAACTGAATATTCAACCGACATGAAATGAACAGTTTTCTAAAAGATAACATTGAAGAAATGGCTGACCTGATTTGTTGACCCTATTGCAATGACTCAAATAGAGTGAAAAATTAAGCACTTTTTAAACCTGTCTGGCAAGCGCAAACCTACACCATGATTAGAATTTGATACGTTGTGTAACTGCAGAAGTTTGAATGACAGAGGGAATGAAATGAAGTTTAAAGGCTTATGCTGTGCATTGCTAAAACAAAACCAACCAAACCTGCATTAAAGCAGTATTAAAGAAGATGAAGTAGAAGTGGTGGCTTTTTTTTTGTCCTTTTTTTGATTTTTTTTTTTTTTATTTTTTTTTTTTTTTTTTTTTTTTTTTTCGGTAGCCTAAATGGACTGCAGACCAGACAGCAATGAAGATTTGCACTCCTTGGCCAGGTTGGCAGAGGCACTTACAGTAAAGGTATCCTGTCTGATTTTTCCAGGAAGAAAAGAGGAAAGAAAATAGCTGTGAAGGGCAAGAACTTATTAAAAAAAGAAAAAAGGGAAAAAAAAAGGAAAAGTGAAATCAAAATTAACCTGGATTTTCTGTTGGTTCTCCTAAAAGATATACCAATACTGATTTTTTTCCCCCTTCTGTCAGTTTGCTACTAAACAATTAGCTTTTTCATGTTTTACATGAACAATAGTAATCTTTTTAATAAAAAATTACTGAGCTTTCCATAGAAAAGGTCTCTAATTGAATACAAACTATACAGATGCTAAAATTGTCACAGGTTGTTATATATACAGAAATATTTCTGTACACTCACATTGTTTTGGCTAAGGGAATAAGGGACAGATAGAAAATGCAGTGGGTAAGCTGATCAACCCCCAAACTCCTGTAAATGTGAATGCTGTATCTTATAGGGGTTTGTGTTTGATTATTCAAGCTTTTTTAAAGCTTGGGGAGGTGAGGGGCAGGGGAAAAAAACTCCCAAATCTCCTTTTCTTAAAAAAAGAATAACAAAGTTTCTGCACATCTCATTCTGTGACATCCCCTCTCCTTCAAAAAATGAAAACAATGTTAAAGTAAAGATTTGCTTATTAAATATTTATCTCAGTATGGACCAAAGGGCAGTGCCTTTCAGGGGAAAATCCTTTAGCACAGTTTTAAAAAAAGAAGAAATCTAAAAGCTGCATCGCACATGGAGCCTGCAGTGATACACTTCAGCTTCCGTGCTGACCATTCCCTTGATTCTATATAATAGATCAAGGTATCAAATTAGGGACTGGAAGGGACACCAACATTTGGAAAGAGAGACAGACAGAGAGAGTATTTTTTGATATTTTGTTAACTCACATGCAAAGGAAAGGAGGGTGGCAGATTCCTTTAGAAAAGGGAGAAAGCTCCAAATTTTCTGTCAAGTACGTAAGGAGGTTCTGGGTACCTCTAATAGCCTAGGAAAGCCCTTGTATATACTTGTAAGTCGATGGTATTCACCAGGTCCCCAAAGCCAATAACAGCAACCGATAGCGTCAAGTTCACTTAGTGCCAGTCACTTAAACAAAACAAAACAAAAAAAAAACACTAAAGGAGAGGCAGAAATTGCCCTCCGTGGATCCAACATACAAAACCACAAACTGAATGTTACTAATAGCGAGATACTGATTTGCTTCTGTTAATAAGGTTCAGAGGACATAGTCAAAAAAATACAGCAGCAATCTTTAAAAGTTAGGATTAGTGTGAGATATGAATACAAAACAATCAGATTTTTAGCTGGTAATTAAAGTGCTCCTTTTCTGACTCAAGGTGTAAAGAAAATTAAAGTGAAAATCAGCTACTGGCAACCCTTATATTAACTTAGATCTTTCATGGCAGAGGAGAACAGTATGAACAGTTTTACAAAAATAGATCGATGTTATTTTGGAGAATATTGTTATTTTTTTTTAAACACTCAGTTTTGATAAACTGTACCTGGTCATACAAAAATTACCCAAAATTCCAATTTTTACCATATAAAAAAAGGGAAAGATGAACTGGATTCAGCTGGATGACAGGTCTGGCAAAATATAAGGATGGACAAATTCTATGTAGGGCACTTATTTCATGTCCAGATGCATAAGCTGTTTCTTACTGATTGCTTATCTTCTTCACATAAGCAGTCACAGGCCTGGAGTCACAATCACATAGTACAATGCTTCAGCAGTCAAAAAATCTTCTATTTGATGCAACATTGAAACACTGTTTGCTTCTTTATTAAAATGTTGGTTTGTTGTTGATTTTCCTTTATCTTGTTATTCACATTCAAAAGTTAATAGATAGCATCAAGATTTATCAGGGAGAATAGCAAGAGGAGTTGCTAAATCAAAGGCTTATAAAACGTCTTTCCCAATCGTGTCAGAAGGTTTATTCAGTTCAACCCTCACACCTTTTTCACCTGCAAAAATACGAAAAATAAATCAGTATTATTATTCAGCATTACTATCTGGCATTTATAAGAGCATAATTTATAGAATTTCAACACAACTTTCAAGATTAGTTTTAAAAAAGTATCTTTCAAGTTGGCCAGAAGGGATGATCTGCCTCTGAAATGTGTACATTTCAGTACAACTGCTGTATCATGGATTCARGTTAATGAGCTACAGTCACTCTTCATCTCTGTAAACAGATGCCCAAATTTAAAAATGGATACTTGATATCATATATACACAAGTGACCTCCGAAAATACCCACGGGAGGGTCCATGCTTTGATCCTCTTACATCCTCTGAGGATCTGTCATTTTGGATCAGAATATGCAGTCTCAGAGTATTTGTAAAGAGACAGGGAAAAAATTCTAACACAAAATTCTATCTTTTGCTGCTAAAAATCACCTCTTTTTTTTTCCTTCCTTTTCCTTCTACTAAATGACTCAATTAACAACCATTAAAACGTCCAGAACTGCCATCAGCCGCCACGCGGAAGCGGCTCTGCRCTGGTGTGGCCCCTGCCAGCCACACTGCCCCGTGGCATCCACGTGCAGGGGAGCCCGGCTCGCACACTGGCCCCGGCAGAGGGGCTGTGCCGGAGGCATCCGGCATTGCCGGCACCCTGGGAAGCGCCGCACAGCACGTGTGCCATGGAGCCGCGCGAGCCGGGGCCCAGAGGCCCCAAGGCCCGGCTGCAGGTTGGGCCCACAGCCCTACAAAGCTAGGCCAGAGTCCCTGGGGCCTGGCTGGAGGTCGGGGCCACAGCCCCACGAGCCTGGGCCCAGGGCCGTGGGCCCGGCTGGAGGTCGGGGCCACAGCCCCACGAGCCTGGGCCCAGGGCCGTGGGCCCGGCTGGAGGTCGGGGCCACGAGCCTGGGCGCAGGGCCGTGGGCCCGGCTGGAGGTCGGGCCCAGGACCCATGAACCTGGCCCAGGGCTCCCATGGCCCGGTCGAGCCCGCTCTGTGCTCTTCTGTTGGCCACACACAAGTTGAGTTTCCCCTGCTCCTTCTGAAAGGCAGGTCACTGACAGCCCCAAAAGTGAATGTCGTTTTCACATCTGCTCGATCGTRCTGGGAGTGTCCAGGGGACCCAGCCGCCATCAGCAGAAATCTGATCGGGGCTGGCTCGTGGCCTCAGAGCGACGCAAGGTGGAGAGCCTGGTGAAACTGCCGAGAAGTTTCACCAAGAAGTTCTGCGTACCTGGAGCTGCGATGCCGGTGCTGCACCTATTTCAGCGTGCTTATGAGCTGCTGTAGCATGCACAGTGGCGACAGCATTTGCAAGTAGGACAGAAACCCTACGCCATTTCTCCTTATAATGCTAATTTGAACAGGAAAATTAGCTCAACTTCCTCTGGAGGGAGAAGCCAGCAAAGGAAAACAGATGCTAGATATGTGGATTTGGAGGAAGTAACTCCATTCTTTGATTCCAAACTTTAATTTTAGGCTTCTGTTTTTCAAATACAGAGACTCAAGTCAAGTCAAGTCGAATTTGACTACTAAATAACTCTATTAAAGAGCCTTTCGCAGCTCTCAGTTTGCAGGGCCTCACCACGTCTGGTGCATTTACCCTCAGAACACACCTACCAGCAACCCAGGTCCAGGGAGAAGCCATATCCCTGTATTAAAAGCCTGCCTAGCTTCAGGTCCCAAAGGAAGTGTGTGCAGAACACGGAATTGACCTGGATTTCCCAAGTCAGCGACTAACAACTTAACTACTGGATCGCCTTCCCTGTGAAACCCGATTATACAAGTTGTTTTGTTTTCTCTCCCCCTTTTCATGCACTGGTGGGCCAAGGAGATGAGTTGGGACCACTCAGTTCTTTCTACAAAACAACAACACAGAAGATATTTGCAAGACTTTACCTGTTAGATATTTTACTTTAGCTCGTGCTCTTTCATCTGCATCAAAATACCACACTGTTATTGCGTACCTAAGGGAAACGGATAAAAAATAGTGAATTCATAAACCACCAAGAAAAAAACAGACATTCTATAAAGAAGCACTGAAAAAAAACCTCAAATTGTAAGAGACAATACTTGTGCAGTTTGATAAAGATACCATAACGGGTAAACAGTGTTTCTCTTTTAAATAAGAGCAGTCTGAACAGGTCCTGAAAGACTACTCAGACTACACTTACCAAGAAGTTACTGAAAGTGCTGTAAATTTCCACTTTTCTGATGGCTTGCTGTATGGTTTTTGCCCCCAAGCTGTACCAAGGAGCACGCAGTTTCCAGGCCCATCACCTTACCCTGTCACCTCATTTTTCACTTTACTCAGTCAAGTCCATGACTGAGTCACACGGCAAGAAGTTGCCATAAGGGAAAAATAACTTCCCTTTCCTGCAGAGATGCTCCAGCTTTCCACGGCCCAGAGGGTTGTGATATGAAAGGCCAACTACCGAGTAAATACTTTTAAGTAGCTGATAAGGCTCTTTATGCAAAGCTAAAGGGCTGGTAAACAGCATTTGTACCCTGACCCTGCTCAGGGTACAGAGGGGAGGGCAGAGCAGCACAGTCTTCCAGGAGTATCCAAGATAGAGGACACGGGGATTGCAATTCTCAGGTTACTTCTTGCACTGGTCCTTGTGTTATCTCACTGCTTGAGTGGATGTTCAGTGCTCTGACCATCAAAACGTGTTATCACATGTGCCCCAGGAAGTTTGGATTAATGACCCCGTTGATTTACCCATTAACACTATCTGGTAACAGTACTCAATAGGTTTGGGTAGGGAACACAAGCACGTTCAGCATTTTTTTGCCCTAAACAAAGTCACAAGGGAGGTATCAAGTCAAGCCCCATCTGCGAGTCAGAGCAGGAGTAACTCTTGTAACACTGCAAGCACAAGGCAGAGTTGACTATCAATGGCCACTTCGCTCAGCAGACCTCTCCCAATTCTCAAACTGGGTCACTTGTAAAATAAAAACAAAAAAAGGAAAATGATTGTTTCAAGAATTCCCTTCCAATTAAAGGGAACACAAAAGTGCAGTAGTTAGTCAATACTTAAAACACAGCAGTAAGTTACAGATKTAGGACAGGGGCCACAGGAGAACCCTACTGTGCAGAAATAACGATTCCCCTTGGCTAGAGGGGAGTCTCTGCCCAGCYCTGTGTGCTCCCACTGCTCCTGTACAACGTAACACTCACGAGTTCCTTTGTTTCCAGTATTCTTCCTACTCACCCTGTTTCAAGACAGTATTTTATTCAGAAGATAAACCGATAAACATCTATACAAATTCAGCAGCTCAAACAGAACTGAAATACCACTATTAGAGGGAAAAATAAATAAATAAATAAATAAATAAATAAATAAAAGCCTTGGCATGGTACACTTGAGCTTTATCTGAAGGCATGTTGGATCAGGTGGTCACCTGTTTGTTTCACTCATTTCTCATTAGGATTTTCCTCAGCGCATGAGGAGAGAAGCTTCACGCAGTGCACATGAATCCACGAGTCCTACCTTGTAGCAAATGCTGGCTGCACTTCATGAGGGTTGCGGCGATCAGACCAGAAGAATAGCAGTCTATCGAATTTGGGTTCAATATCAGCAAATTGGGCTTTACCTTCTGGAAATATCCGAAGGATGCCTCCACTTACCTAAAAATTAGATATTTAAAACCAGTACTTAAAAATGTAATGAAACTTATTCTTTTCCAAGCACTGAATATCATAGTTAAAATGTTTCAGGCACTGAAATAAAACTCTTTATCAGATGGTAAAGAAACTGTGAACCAAGTGTTTTTTTCCTGACAATGCATTTCATTTAACAGTCTTACATATTTTTGAGTAATTTCAGAAAGCTTTACAAATACTAAATCTCCATTACTTCTTGTAAAAGTGTTTTTAACTACATTATTAATTTACAAAAAAAAAAGCTAAACTGATTTAAGTAAACAGATGGCTTAAAAAATTAACTGCAGTCAAAGTCTTATGTGATATTCTTGTAATTCTGCGATTAAGATGAAGAAAAACTAGGTAARTTCAATCTCAGTCCTGAATTCATGCTATTTAAGTCAATGTAAATCTCTTCCAGGCTTTGATAAACAGGTGGACAATGATGCATGTCTAGAATGCATCAAAATTAGACCAGGTTAGCTATTTTTAAAGTATGTTAACTTCTTCCTGCCAATGACGTTAAATCTAAGTTTTCTAATTATAGATAGCACTCTAGTACTTCAATGTGAAGTCAACAGTGCAAATACTAGCAAGGTACGTTGATTTAATGACTGATTTTTAACAGAGATCAAAATCAACAAACAACTCCTATTAGATCAGCTTGTGATTAGATCAACCTGAAGAAAGTTTGAGCTTCTTTATTCACCAGTCAATATAATATGATAATTGATAATATGCTGTAATTAAAAATATGTTTTGCAGTCAATTATGTACCTCCGTTTGTAATTCAAACATTATCCTCGTGAATCTTTCATAATTATTTTCAATTTGCAATTTGTTTGACATTTAGTCTCAGAATATTTTTTCAGCTGCTCTGGGAGAAAAAAATGAAGTCTACTTAAAACCGTCCCAAAGTTGCATTTAAAGATCTTCAGTCGAATCAATATACTTATATCCACAGACAGATGGTATTTATTTTCTAAGTGAAAGATCAAATTTGACATTTTACACAGTGCAGCGAGAAGCAGAAAGATTCAAGCACATCCATTTCTGACTCAGCCTTCAGAACTACCAGTTTCATGCAAGAATCTTTTCAGTTTCATTGGCTCATCGGGCTGCTTTAAGAAACAGGCAGTGCTCAAAAACAAAAACAATCACCCTTGGCTGCAACTTGTACCATCCACAGAAAGGGTACTTGGTTCATGAGCGAACTGCCTCGTTACGTGCTCTTACACATTTGACTTCCTAAGAATTACYACAGAAGGGGACCAGTAGGGACTTTTTCCTTGTCTTTTATATGCAATATAGAATAATCTTCTGCACAGGCAGCTGCAGAGCAAGCAAGGAATAAACACAGTTATCTTTGCATACTCTCTTCYGCTATCAATACGTCCAGCTAACTACATCTGTTCTTCAAATCTACCTAATCCCACTGAATTGCTAGGATAATCCTAATTAAAAGGGTCATTATCATAGGCGCAACTTCTAAGGAGAGTTTCAAATCACTGGTAGTAACTTCTCAGACCACTTGACCTGGGTCATAAAGGCTTATCTCTCCTACCCTCTGTGTCTACGCTAATACAAAGACTTGCATAACCTTGAACTATACTGAKGTTGCAAGCGCTGCAGCACTTGCTTGTTTGAAACTGCTCCTAAACTACACTACCTTTATTGTTATAAACATATTGAAATATTTAGTCTARCTACATAAACAGTTAACTAAATAAAATCATTCTCTTTCAAATATTACTCATTTGCTCTTAATATGAGCAGAGGGAGGGAGGTGTTCATCATACAAACAGCTATACAATAAATTGCATTATTAGATATTTGTTAAGGCTGGATACCAGTAGATACTCACTTGTATAATGAAAACATACATRAAAAATATACAAGTTTCCTTAACCTGTCAAAAAGATTCTGCTAGCACCTATCAAAACTATGACAGTAAATGCTTCATCCGCGGAATTTCTCAGCACAGAAAATCACAGAGGATACCAATTATTAAAGTAATCTAAGAACACAGCTAAGGCATGGAAATAAGAACATGCAGCAAAGGTATATTAACAGAATACATGTAAAGAAAGCTAAAGAAAACTGCATACCTTGGCATCCCAGTCTTTATTAAGATAATATATACAGGTAACACATCTTCCATCTCCATTTGGATTATCAACATGGCGAACGTATCCTGTGCCGTTGCCTGGGTAACAAGCCACCATAGCCTGGAGTCAAAGGATCAAACACAGTAACTTAGCTTATCTCTGGGGGGGAAAAAAAATGGTCTGCATTTTATCTGTATCATCATCTATGTAACTTACACATAAGCAGTAAAAAAATTAAGATAGCAACAATAGAAAAAATCCAAAARTCCAATGGAAATTTCTTTCCTTCATAGTTGAAAATCATTTAGGAACAGTTAGCTTCAACAAAAACTAGGGCATGAAACGCACGGGGAGGAACGCTGGTGAGGTGCTAGAGAGAAGGGTGGCCGAGTGTTGTGAGTAATCGTTGAGACTTCCCTCCCTTGAATGAAATACAAGGGAGGAAAAATAGCTTGTTGATAAATAAAAGGTGTTTCTCCTCCTGAGGAGAACGCTAGTCTTCCACACTCGAGTTCAGACAACTGTCACACGGCAGTGGTTGTTTTTTGTTTTGGTTTGGGTTTTTTTTTTTTTTTCTTTTTTTTTTTTCCTCTCCTCTCATTTCCATGCAAGGAAGTTCCTCAAAAAGCAGCAGCAACCTTCATTTTCAGGAGTCTTTCCAGGCAGCAGAGCCTTCTCCCTCACTAAGCGCATTCCTTGGCCGCTGTTCTGTCCTGTTCATAGGAGGTCTTTGAACCTTTGTTGCAATCTATCTACATGTATAACAAAAACATCCTCTTCAGCCGAGAAGTGAGAAGTCTGAAGCAGACACCGAACAGCAACGCGCAGTAAGGCTACGACATCAAACGGCCTTCGGTGCTGCAGCGTATTTAGCCTGGCATGCAGTGGCACTGCCCGAGCTGGCCTGCAAGCAGGAGGGGCACRGAAAGGGCCCCTTTTTTTGACAGAAAGTCAAAAGCAACTGCTTCAGCACATGGTTTTTTGCCAGTTTATACTTGATTAACTTTTGTCTTTTTGATGTTAATAAGTACATTTTTTCCACAGTTTGCTTTGCATGAAAGAAATCGCTTCGGGCAGGTGGAGAAACAAAGGATTATTTCTGGTTTACTCAGTAAAATATTCATCTATTACAAGTAAGCAGAACTGGTTTTGCTCTGGTAGCAAGCATTTAAAGTATTTATTTGCATATATACAGTGCTAGTGGAAGATCCAACGGCGGATTCTACCAGGCAGATACAAGAACGTAACTTTTGCTAAAAGTAACCCAGTGGTTGTAATAAATAAATAAAACACATCACACAATTAAAACTGCTGAAAAATACTCAAAACTAAAATATCCCATTATACCTGTCGTTTTAAGACTAGGCCTTCCAGCTTCTCCGCCACTTTTAGTGCATCCATACCACAGCCACCACTACCAGGCTCACGTTAGGTAAACATATTACACATACTAGGTAACGTGACTTAATATTTGGCCAAGCCATTACTTATCTTCCTGCAACAACGCTGATAAATCCCCTCACCACACACACACAAATCAAAACAGCGAGTTCAAGATACCAAATACCGGGACAGTGGACTAGACGAGTGCACGGTGCGGTGG
>NW_020456298.1:1629581-1652413 GCF_003342845.1 Nothoprocta perdicaria
TAGGTGTGCCTGCTTGAGCAGGAAGGTTGGACTAGATGATCTGTAGAGGTCCCTTCCAACCTTAAATATTCTGTGAATCTGTAATACGTGTTCTGTAATTCCCTTTTCTAAAAAGGGGAAAACCTACAGGGAACAAAGCAGAAGCGAAGCTGGGCTGGAAGAGGAGCCTATTTGGTTTCCCCCGGAAGGCAGACCCTTGGAAGAGGTTCATGTGCCGCAGAGCCAGCCTGGGTCACAAACGATGCTGAGAACGCACCCAGGTTTGCTGAATCCCGTCCCAGAACAGGCATTTCCAGCTACATGAAAATTGTTATTTAAGAGGTTTTACTTAGGAGGATCGTGTAAATTTAACACTGACACCAGCTATTTCTCAGGAACTCCGTGGCACAGCTACTGTTCAGAATGAAGAAAAGGCTGATACCGATTGCGATGCTCTCGCAATCCCMATTCTCCTTAAAGTAACCAGGAGTTCGACTGAGGTGTGAAATGGTATCGAGGTGCAAGCGACCTACACGTCCTTCAGTGAGCTAAAAACAACCTWGCGTGGAAAGTTTAGAAAGCACTGTTCCCAGGCCTATCAAATACACATAAAATATAYTTTATATATAAAATATATAAAAATATATTTATACATTTTTCCCCCCAAGAGCAGAGGTGCCTTTAAATAAATAAATAAATAAATCCTCCCTCTATAATAGTTAAAGCAGCCTAAATTTGCATCCTACTGATGCAGTTTCCTTTACAAACTACTGGAACAATCTCACTTGTTCTCTTCCCTTACGTGGAATCCATACATGTATCCACAAGTTTCAGTTCTACCCACTAAACGGAAAGAGGAAGTTTTAACCTCAAAATTGCTGGAGCAAAAAAAAAAAAAGAGAACTCTCAGCACTTGCTGGGAAGTCCGGGGGAGGATCAGTTGCCATCAGCTCAACATAAACATTGGCAGCCATCAGTGTTAAAAGTGTTTCAAGTGATTCATTTGAGCCTAAAACACAGACACTCTTGGAAGAATAAATATATATATATATATATAAAGGACTTGTTTTTGTCTTTTATAAGTGTGAAACTTGTGCTATCATTAGCTGCAAGAGAGGAGAAACAGTTTTGCTGTTCGATTAGATAATATATCTAATATATATTTGTTCTAACAGTAACAATGACTCAGCCTTCAGTGGGGAACTGGAAAGCAAACGCACGGGCCGGCCAGCGCCGCACACCRCCCGCCCCGGCTAGGGACACGAGCCCCTGTCCCCAACCGAGCCACGGTAWGGAAAGCTACAGAACTTCACAATTTACAGGGTATGTGAAACATACTGTTTTGTGAAACAAAACAAAGTGAGCTTGTGTCAGACTGTCATGCACCGCATGATTACTCCCACTTTCATTCTGTGGGAAAGGACTGGAAGGTTACCCATGTAGGCAATGAAGTCGCCTACTTTTTCGTTCCCTCCCTTGCTTTGCCATTAGAGAGCAAATGATAGTATCTTTAAACATCCCAAGCTGGCACAAAACTTAGCTTTTTAATTTATTTTTTTCTTAAACTCTGCTCTGAATAGTTGAAAAAGCCACATTAGAGAGTGGAATGTTCCAAATCCCCCAACATCTTGGGTTAAGGCTATAACGGCGCCAGCTGTCCAAAACAAAGAGCTACCTGTCTTATCAGCTGTAGAAAAGGAATGGGCAAACTCAGCACAAGGAAATAGTGGCACTCGGATCACAGACCCTAAGCGTCCCCCTTCTGCACTTCTCTGGCATGACAACTTCTAAGCATTCCTTCAGGAAACACTAATACCAGCYGCCCTTAATACTGCAGTAATGGAATCTGGGCACGGGAAGCTCTCCAGAGATACTCCCCGAAACCCACAAATAAGCAAAAAAGTCGGGAAGAGCCAGAGAGCCTCCGCGCTCCCTGCACACGGCCATGCCCAAGGAGAGCCACTATATACTTAAGTCATATATTCTGTATATGCTCAACCTTCAGATTTTCAGCTCCGGGGGAAAAAAAGATTAAGTTATCACCAYAAAGAAGAAATACTAACCTGCTAGCACTGAGTCACAGGGAGCTAATCAAAACCACAGATTTTTTTGCTGAGCATCCTTGGTGCTTGTGTGCCAACCACTACATCCAGCAGTTAAATGCACGAAAGGAACAAAGCAGAGGGCAGGACAGAGTGTCTGGTTCGCTACGCAAAGGGGTATCTATGAAGCTCACGAGGGCAGCACASAATACAAGCCCAGTCTCGGTCATGACCAAGGAAAAGAAACACAAGCACCGAACCCCTATATACAGTGGGGAGAGCAGCAGGTAAACAGATTGGAGCTTTTTCCTCTCTCCTTTCCGACTCCTCTCACAGCTGGATACCTGATGCCTGGGTATTGTTCATAGGAAGCAGCAACAGAAAACTCTTAGGAAGCGGAGGGGGRAGAAAATACCAGTTACATGACTGCACCAAATCCCAAGGAAAACAAAGAAGAATCACGCAACGGGCTGGAGAGAGGACACGTGCTCTGTCATATTAATTTATTAGTAAGAACTAACTATTGTTCAGCCCGCAGCACAGAGCGCTGCATCGGTTAYGGAGATGTCACCTTTGCTGGTTGCCGAAGGAACTGCAAGGCTCCGCGAGCAAAACAAGATGTCCAAACCCAAGACCGATGACTTCCTAGAAAAAATTTATCAGATGCTCTCACGCTCTCACAAAAGGCTTCACTGGAAATCCTTGGCATGGGTCATTCGACACATTATAAAAAAAAATAAAAGCAAAAAACCCACATATGGAATCAAAGAAAATACAGCACATCTGACTTGAGCCTGTTTGGTGCATTTGCAAGGCATATCTGGTTCAAGAATGTGTTCATCCCTGACAAACAGATATCCTGAGGAAATACATTTCAGTTTAGGCACATTTCAGGGCAAGAGCTATTTTTGCAAAGTACACAAAATAACAGAGAAATTGAGGGAAGAAAGACTGTATTGATACTACTTTGCCTGAGCAAAGTCAACATTACTGACTTAAACGCGGTACTAAGGCTAACATGGTACAACTTGGCTCCAATTGGTAAGTCTTCTATTGCACATCTTCCACAATCAGAGATGGAAATTTTCAACAGGAAAAAAAAAAAAAACAACAACAACTTTGGAGAACTTCTGATAGTTCTACTCAAAAGAGMAAGCTGAAATGGGCAAAATAACTTCTTTGGGGTCTAGCTAATCTAAGTATTTCAATATTAACTTTCAAGCAAGTAAAACTCCATGCCACTATGGCCTCTATGATCTGCTTAGTAAGGCCAGAGAATCACTGGTCACAGAAATGAAAACAGTGGATGTAAAAAAGCTAAGGGTAGGTGGAAAGAACCTACAGTTGCATAAAAGCTGGGGTTGGAAAATGCCTAAACATCCACCAAAACCCAGGCAAGGGGGAGCTGTATCTAGAGAAGCTGAAGAGAAATATGAATATCTGCAAAATGCATCCTCGCTAAAAWTCTGTACCTTTCAGTCGAGGTCAAGACTTGGGGAGTCTGCAAGGAGCAAGCAAGYTCACTGCTTACAGCTTAAAAAATAAAGAAAAAAAAAAACAAGAAAAAAATAACAACAACAAAATAAGAGCTTAAGCAGCTTCTTGCCTTCCAAAGGGAATCATCAGGCAGGTTTCTTGTATGTGGTTTATTTTCTCTATGAACTTCTAGGCAGTCCAGAAACTATTGCTTAATCTGCCCTACCTCACTCTTCCCCAGACCTTTCAGTGCAACCGTCAATACAAGATTTCCAGTTGCTCTGAGAGAACCTGACTTTACAGACACACAAAATGAAGCAGCTCAAGATACCACCAAGGGTTTGGCACAACAGGTAAGTTCTTCTACTCATAGTTTAKTTCTGACTGCTTTAATCGCACATTGATTTCTGACTGAAGTTCACAGAAAGCTTTGCCAGTTCGAGTTCTTTTCGAAYGAAGTCACTGCTTTACTCATTAAAACTGCCTTCTGTTTTAAGCTGCCCTTTTATCTACYTACAGTATTCAGTAGACACACTCTAACCGCCTGACAAGTCTGAAGACAGAAGTTTCCACGCTGCTTCACAGCTGCATTCAACCCAGCAACCTAGAGCKGGCAATCCCACACCTGCTTGAATTCAAACCAAACATTTTAGGTCTAATATTCAGAAAAATGACTGTGAACATGGGGTGTGCCCACACTTACAYAAATAAATTAATAAATAAATAAAAACAGGAAAGAGAAACTCCCATAATCCTATCAGATAAGAGTCACGAACCTAGCAGGAGCGTGTGGATCTCGGAAACAGGGTGAATGCCTCAAGGCTCGGCCTGAGCCCTGGGACAGCCAGGGGCACATCCCAAAGGTAACCGGGCAGCAGCTGAAACCAGCATSACAGATGGACACAAAGGGACGGTCTTCCTGACAGCCAGAGCAGGATCTTGGAGCCTTTCAGCCCCTAGCTAGTCTGCTGCTAAACAGAGACATCAACATTTAAAGGGTACCGGGGTTCCCACTGCTCTCCCACACCTGAGCTTTGCAGGGTGCAAGTCTCAGCTCTCCAAGCGCCAAGGGAAGAGATTGCCGAGTGCGTCTGCAACCTTCAGAAAAATATCCAGCTTGTATCTTCCCTTGTAGTTAAGACACTGGCATTTTCTAGGCTGCTAGCCCAGACAGAACATGCATTTTTCTCAAAATTGTGCCAATTTAACCAAAAGGTGTTGTTTTAATATTGATTCAGTGAAATGAATGCAAACACCCTCACAGTTATTCCACATGACTAGAACTAATCTAATCTAATTCCTTCTAGGAAAATAAAGCTGCGTTCAGATTTAATTAAGAAAGTCTACAGAATTGTGTGGTGCCTTTAACAATTTTTTTTTTTAAAGTAGATTTTACCAAGTCCCATTCTGAATAATTACATTCTCAAGCTTAAACACCTGCATCCCTCTTTAAAACCAAAAAGGTAACTGATGCTTGCCTAAGTTAGAGCTTTGAAGCTCTATCAGCCTCCCTGAGGTTCAATATCACGTATTGTGCTATTTTTAAAAAAGTGCAGATGCTGAAAATTTAGAACAAACAAAAAGCCAGAGGGAACTAACTGAGATSTCTCATAAATCAGTTGGAAAGGTACTATCCCCCAAAGACAAGAAACCTAGAAGCAAACACAACCCCTCATTTTGCAGCTGAAAAAGGCCCTAACGTATACCTCAATTTGTGGCAACCTAAATCTGTCCACATTATAAAAAGAATGTTTTGCATTCAAGCAGCTTCAGATTCGAGCAACTGTTGAATAACGTAGCATGTGTGTGTGGAATTGGCTGCCCTGCTCGGATAACTCCACATCCCCTCCAAGAGGAGCAGACCAGTGAGTCAGTAGTTTGGCACTGCAGAGGCATTTGAAAAGAGAAGTCAATCAACACCAACTTTAAAAGTCTGTTTTTAATTTACCATTGTAAGTGCCTTGAAATGAATATTATATTTTAAAAAAAGGGGAACTTTTTCTTTCTTTTTTTTTTTCCAAGAAGAGGCAGAATGTTTTGTTCTTGCATGTCTCTAGTCAACTTGCTAGTTTCATCATTATCTGCTCTAGGAGACAGAAAAGCAGCATCTTTAAAAAAAAAAAGACTAAAAAAAAGGATACTGTAGGAAATCAGTAGAACATTAACTGCCATGCAGCTATGTCTATTAAAATATATTTTTTTCAGCAGAACATCAGAGCTAAGGTGTATCCTCAACCACACAACATCAGGCACTGACACTCACACATGATGATTACCCATTTCAAAATTATTACACACAACAAACGCATTTGTTTAGTTGAGASATCTACTGAATAAACTGAATTTAATTACCTTAAAAATAAAGTTTGTACAAGCATTAGCCCAAACTTTAGAGTTGGAGGCTTTTTGTATTTAAATCCTGGAGAGTTTTAGGAAGAGGAAAGAAAYCCTAAGGATTACAGCTGGGACAGGAGGGAGTGGTGGGACATTACATACATATATATATGTATATATATGTGTGTGTACATACATATATATGTATGTAATGTGCACACACACACATACACACACACAATAAGCACCAAATAAATTGCACACACTGTAACACTTGGGAAAGTGCATGACTGAGAGCTTTGCCATTTAAAAAAYACCCATCACTGCCCTCCCAAGGGCACTAGGCTTAGTGAGAAGCCTAGAACTTTCTCCCTATCAGAGATAAGAAACCATACACAATAATTTTGCTAAATACTGGGAGATATTTTGCATATTTTTAAGAAAGATTGATTTTAATTCTTTCATTTCTTGTTTAAAACTATCATTCTATTCCCACCTTAAGGAGTGAAATAAATATAAAACTGGAATTTCTCTTATAGGAAAGAATTATTGATATAAATGTGAAYGTTGTGCAAGGGCACAATAATAGGAATATTGTATATAGTCTATATATTTAGAAAGCCAGTCACATAGGAAGGTAGTTGTGCACTAAGTATCTCAGACTTACACTACTTCTATGAGCGCACTTTAAAATGCCCAAGTCAACATCTCAGCTGCCACATGTATACCTTAAACTATAGAAAGATGCACTACCATAGACAGTAAATTGATGAAAAGCTATTTTACAAGTGATTGGTATGCACACTTGCAAGGGGACAGACAGTATTCCAAAACTGACATAGTGAAGCACTTARTCCTACTACATGCAGTAGAATAATGGTAGACAACGCAGTGCTACAATTAATATTGCACACAGCCAGGGGCACATTCCGAAACCACCCAGGATTTCGGTGCAAGCAGTGCCGACTGTGCACGCTGCCACSCTGGGGAAGGGCCCATCACGTCTGTGGGAGCACGAACTGTGTCCTCTGTCACCACAAACACGGAGTGAAACAGCACAGGGCCCGCGGGAGCCGAGGCTGCCGGTGCCCACGCTCACCTGCCAAACACTGTCTGCGGGAAACAAGGAGAACTTGAGGAAACTGCCTGGCCTAGGCAATAAAGAAGCCCCCTCACTTCCCTCATTTCTCAAATTTCAGCTGAATCAACAGTAATCTTAAGCTCGGGGTAAATACAGTTTTCAGTGTAACCAAGTATCAGTGGATGATGAGGAGCCCATCCGGTTTGCTCCAACTCTACTTACCATGAGCATTATGAAACTACTATAGAAATGGGCAATCCAGTCACAAAACCKGCTGCTCTTCTCCTTACCTCCTATTTTATACATTCCTGAAAATAAATGTTTCACCCTTCCCAGGAGACAAGTAGGCTTTTCCAGGCCAATCGGTCCTTTTCGGCAAACCACCACTTAAAAAACAAAGYGCTGATGCCATCTGTCAAGATTCCTGCCAGTCGTCATTGCAGCGGCCCGGACTGGCCAAACACCACAGTTGCCAGCAAGATGCTAATCTCAACCTAGCCATTTCCCCCTCCAAAAACCCGAAGGGAACAGAACTGAAACTGTACACGAAGCAATGGCACAGGAGAGGAGCCTGAGCAAACAGACACCGGCCTCCGCAGGAGCAAGAACAGAACCCTCTCCGAAGGAGAAGTCGCTTGGGAAGTTTTTGTCTTCCCCAAAGGTGCTCMCGAGACCCAAGACCTTCCCCTAGTGACTGCAGGCAGAAAATCAGCAGGGCAAATCCCCGAGTTAACAAGTAACCAACACTTGAGCCTCCTGAATAGCGCTGCACTTGACAAAAAGGAAAACCCACTGTTCCACGGTCCATCTCCAAATGATGGATTTGGAGACGGGACCCACAYGCTCCGTTCTCTTGGCCAACCTGTTTTTGCGGACAGGTTTTTAACATAGCTCACCCAGACTCCAAAGAGCAGCAACTTGTTGCCAAACAAACAAGCCAAAGGACCTCTGGGCTTCAGGGTCTACTGCACTGCTTGGGAGAGAGATACAGGGCTCAGGAGCCACCGTCCCCATCAGAGGTGACTGGTCAGCTCACGAGGGCCGAGCCACAGGGCTGAGAGATTCCACCTACAGGGCAGGTTTGCAGAACACAACTCTACCTTTTTCAAGGACTATTTCTGCCTTCACACTTGTGATCTAAATAAATAAGCACAGAATATAGTTAAGCACATAACTGATGAAGCTGTGCTTGCCTTAGTCTGCAAACATGCGAAAACAACTCAAGGATGCAGACTCCTCACGTCCACCGCCTAAAGCCAAAGTGGGGGAAACTCCCAAAGGAACAAAATGCAAGAAGATCATGTGAATGGTGCAAAACAAAAGGCAGACAGAGAAGAAACAGATAACAGAAGTAACAGCAGCACTTCCAAAAAAAGTACTACCAAGAGCATGGAAATAATGCCGAGAACCACAAAAATTGACAAGTGAAACAATAATCAAATACACAAAATGTCACATAACGCACTGCTAGACAAGGAACAAGCTACCAATTCAAGCCAACAAGTAATCATGACAGATTTTGGGGTGGGACAAATTACTTTTCAGCCATGGACCATAATTTAAAGTGCAACTTCTAAATGGYTACTGAAAAGAAACAACAGATCTTCTAAAATACAGGTCTATTGTTTTACACTACCAGTGAATAGTAATTTATTAATAGAGGACATTKCAAGGTGACACCTGCCGATTTACTGAGCTGTGTTGCTGGCCCTTCATCTTTGCAAGAAAATTAACACATCTCCTGGGGTCACTTTGCATCTATTGCAAGTCTTCCCTCAAYACAAGATTCACAAAACCAAAGAGGAGGGGAAAAAAMCATCAATGAAAGAAGGGCATGACTAAAGGGAAAAAGACGGGGAAAGAAGGAGCGGGTAAGAGCCTGCGGAAGGCTCCGAGGCTCCCCGACACGCGCTGTGATAACGCAGGGCAGCAAGCTGCAGAGCACAATTATTAACTGCAGCCACCCTGCTACCAACTCCACGAGATCCAGTCGTGAGCCCAAGTCACAAGCCACCCCTCGAGACCTCGGCTGTTACTGCCACCTTCTCTGTGTCCCTCGGGCCCTCAATCAACCGCACTGCAAAACATCTCCAACACGGGGGTTACCGCGAGCACGCTACGCTGCAACAAAAAGTAAGCACAAAGCTGCTACGAGACGTATAGCACAGGCACGGCCATACCCGTGCCCAACCCTTGCGTGCAGAAGGCTGCTCACATGGGTTGCAGCCCAGATAAGAGGTTACTGAGTGGCCTTGCAAAAGGCTAACTTGGGAAAGAGGAATCGATCCAACCCCCAGGTAGTGCAGCAGTAGGTAACTGCCGCACTGCACCCCAAATTCTTCCATTCGTTCTAGCCGGAATGGATTCATCTATCACTCTAAATGGTTAATTTTCCTAGTGGAAAAGAAAAAACACAATTATTAGCGCTGAGGATTCAGCCTATACTTAATWATTAATTCCTTAGAATAGGCACTGTTTTTATATCATTTATTTACATGAGCAAAGCAGGCATCCAGCTGACAGGCAGCAACACAGGACAGTATTCGCTGGCTACATAAACACATTTACAGGGGAATTCCCCAGTCGGGAATAGGCCACAGGTCCTCCCAGGTTGGCAGACACGAGAGCCCAAAACTGCCAGCGAGAAAGAACATATTGTATTTTATTCTCAGAATTAATACAAACAATTCCGAGTAATAATTGGCAAGTCTGCTGAAGGTTATTCCAGAAAACAAGAATTTTCTTCCATCTTCTATTACAAAATAAGGATTTAAAAAAATGCAAGATATTTGTCAAAAGGGAAAAAAAAAAAAGTCTCAAACGGAGTCTGTATCTTCCTATTACAGGCAAAGCCTGTTCCTCACCGAGTCCCTGGAGGACTCCATTACTTCCTCTGGAAAGCTGTACCCAAACCGGGGAGGGGAACAGAAAAGAGAAAAAACAAGAAGAAAAAAAGAGTTTTGAGAATATCCACTGTCATTCAGAGGGAACTKTTCTCTGGAGTTACACTATGGAGATACTATGATCTGACCTGTAGAACGTGCAGCCTCAGTAGCGAAGGGGAGTAAAAAGTGAACACCAAAAACTCTTCCACTGCAACATTCACATTGCCATATGAGAAGGTTAAATTGAAAAGAGGGTTTGTTGACAGCATTTTCATTTACATTACTTCCCCTGCTTATTTTCATGTTTGCAAAGCTCTTTAGAGCTATAGGATGCTATGGATAAAAATAAGCGTATATTTATTGCACTAATTCCTATATGACTTCAGCATAATTTTGGTGCAGCCTTTGGCTCAGGGTACGTCACCACTCCTCTTTTCTATTTTCTCTACGGAAAAGAAAATGACAAAGTCAGGACTKCAGCCTAAGAGCTCCAGTGTTGTTCTTGAGCCCGTGCCAAGTGTTAGGAGGTCTAAGGGAGCTACTACATGGCGTTTTCTCCCAGCTATAATGGGAATTTAATACAAACTTATTCTACACAAAAAATTGGAAATGCTGACACAGAGCACTTCAAGCATGGTGTTTCTACAAGATCTTGTTCTCAAGGCATTCTTAAGTACTGGAGTAGACAAAGAAAATAGCTACTTACACGTAAATTGCAATAACAATTTCATTACAGGGAACTAACCTCCTTTCAATGAAAAATGACAGCTACTGACAAGATCCCCCACAAGGGTGATTATTTTCAAAATAGCCATATATATGGCCAGATAAAAACACTAGAGTGACAGTGCTTATATGCAACATAAAACCATTTTGCATAATCCATTCTGCAAAGAAGTGCACAGAAAGGTAAAATGATGCTAAGTATCTGACAAAAAAAAAAAAAAAGGTAGGCAAAATTCACTACATGCAAAGAACTGCCCTTTGGGAAAAAAATTATATATATATACACACACATATACATGTATTATTCTCCTTATAAACATACAGAGATGGGCTCCTGAACTGGTTGCTGTCTCTTTAGAAGGAGCTCTGTAGCAATACAAGCAGCTCTCTTAAACGAGCACCTCAGCACAGCAGCAGGGGCAAATGGGGCATTTTGTCCATGTTGCCCCTCCTTATCTGAGGATTTCTGACACTATTCTGGCAGTACACAAATCCATGATGTACTGCACACTAATCCCGCAATTCTGGGTGCCTTACACTGAACGGACAAAACCAGAACAAAACAAAAAGCACTTAGAAGGGCAACAAGAGCGACCTGCAGCACAGGGCAGTGCCCATCTGAACACAGACCAGAAAGACCAGGGCTCCTCAGTCCAGAAGGGAAAAGACATCAGCCAAAAAACATGAAGAAGAAAATGACAGATTCTTAGAAATCACAAAAGACAAAACTGCCGTAAAAAAGTTTTTGCAAGTATTAAAATCACCCGGCAATAGATTTTAAACAAAAGGAAGTTCTTTTCCTACCTAATCAAACTTCAGGATCCATTGCAAGAGGATGCTGCAGAGGCCAGAAGTACAAACAGCTTTTAAAACAAGATTACATAGGGTAATGGCTGATGGTGTCCCGCCGTGGCTGTCAGGAGCTGTGGCCGGGCACAGCCCCTGGCTCCTCAGCAGGGTTCTCAGTTGCTGGAGGCACCAGGAGCAGCATTTTACACAGATTTCTAGGCTCCATATACACACCTATCATTACTTGCAGCCAACACAGAGTGGTATAACAATAAACACCTGCATGAAGGCGAGATGTATGGTAAACGAGAATTATTATCCAACAATCACATACAAAATGAAATTGTGAGAACCAAACTATTCAGATGGAAAAAAGACCATGAGAACTTTGAGTGGAGAGAACCACTATGACTGTAACAACTCAGCAATGTCCGTCTTAAACCACGTTGCACAGAACTTTTGTTTTTCACAGCAAGACTGCATATTCTTCATAGCTGTGCTGCACAGTTCACATTCCAGCAGCCCGTTTGGGCAGAAGGCCCCTTGAGACGCGCACAGCTCCACGTGGCTCCAGCCGGCGACTCGCTGCAGGGCACGGGCGCTCGGCTGGYGCCCCGCGACCCTCACCTCGTCCCTGCCGGGGACACCTACGGCCTGGGCACCGGCTCCGAAACTCACGGAAAGAAACAACGGAGGAAAAGGCAGCAGCCTCCCTGCTCCTSCTGCTTCTCCATGGAGTCAATGGACGGAGGGCATCCCGGGCAGGAGGACAGCAAGCAAGAGGMGCTGGCAAGTTTGTATGGGGCAGACAGAGATGAGAAATGGCTGGAAGCTAAAGGGGGAGAAGACCTGTAAGCCAAGAGCCGCAATTCTTTGATTTATGTTAACGGCCTGACYCTTACTGGTGCCTTCCTTGCTTTTCTGTGAAAGGGTGGCTGCTCCCAATGGTAAGGTGGCAGCATTCTTCTCAAAGCCAAAATATACAGAAAATAAATTCATCTAGATGTTTGTTACAAGCTTACTGCATAACATGCGGTAAAARCTATAGGAAATATTAGAGCAAAGCACTTTTTGATAGCCTGTGGTTTTCAAAGAGCACGTTTCACCGTGCTGGCTCTCCAGCCAAAGAACAGCGGCGRGCCCTGCTGCAGCTCGGCCTCCCACTGCAGAAAAGAAAAGGCCTCAAAAGCACATCAAGCACCAGAATGTTCTTATATCATATTCACCATGTGCCCCTTCCTCTAAGTATTAAAGAAAAAAAAAAAAAAAGGAGATTTTTTAACTTCCTTAAACATTTGGTTGGATCAGTCCTGTGAAGGCACACTTCAAATCAGACGCTACCCTTGGGCTGCATAACGGGTCCTTACACACAGATTAAAGCAGGTAATGTGGCAGAGAACAGTGAAGGTCCGGGCTGCAGCCCAGACCACGACCTACACAACTATCCRGGGTCTCAATGCAGATTTCACTGGGCACCCTGCAGGATGCYGGCCAACGCGGAGCAGCCTCGAGATGCCCTTATCAAGCGCTCCYGGTTTCTTTTTCTTTTCCTGTTCCCTGCCTTTCCGGAGCCAGCCGGCACGGCAGCTCCCAACAGTGTCGGGACAGCGAGGCCAAATGGGGCGCCTGATGCCGCGTGCGGCTCTGCTCCCACGGAGGATCCAGCAGCACGACAAGCAGCAAGGAGAGAAACACACGGTAAATACATTATTAACCAGCTGGGAACTGCTTTGGGGAAAACGAAAGCAAAAAAAAAAAAAAAAAAAGCACAAACCCACAAATCTTTCATGTGCTTTATCCCCAGGCACAGTTACACATCACACGAGAACTTTAGTATGTGAAGATTTCTGTCCCCAAAACAAGGTTTTGATCTACAGCAGTTTAAATTCCACGCTGTCACATCAGTCAGGTTATTTAATCTCTTATTGAAAATTTACAGTTTAATTTAAGCAGTAACCCCCAGGCTGATCTAGCTGTGCTATCCGCAGCTTTCTGAGCTATGTAAGCAGGAAGATAACAGACCCTGACTCACCCAAGAGTCAACACGTCCCAGGAAGCGCAAAGCCAGGGAGAAGCCTCCGTCCTCTGCTGCTGCTCCAGGAACTGGGGGCTACAAACAGAACTACGTAATATGAACCGACAGTGCGAACACCTCCTCTGAATAAATACATATATAAAATAATATATATATATTATATATATACGCACAGAAAACCCTCAAGCTTTCGGCTAGCTTGCTGCCTTTTAACATCTTCYTACGCAGCCGCTGGATGCTCAGCTCAGATGCCTGTGCTCTGTGGTGAGGGAAACGGAAGGGCTTCCCGAAATCCCTCGCCCCCTTCACCCCACATCCTTTCTGTACGGGAGGTCCATCTCAGCCGGAGGGAGGCAAAGCAGCGGCAGCCCCTGCCGCACAGCCAGTAAAACCACACACAGTTCCCTCAAAACTCTGGAGACCAGAAAGTCTTCAGGGCCAAGCCGCGCTCCAAGCCGACCAGACCCTAAACCAAGGCATTAAATTCATCCTCAGGTGTAAAACTGCCCTTGCTCTAAGGCCCCTTAAGCAGCCTACAGGCAAGGCCTTCCTAAGGGCCCTACACTCACACTCTGTGCCCGTACAGACACACAGGCACGCGCTTTTCTACACGATCCCTATTTATAACATTACACACTAACAAAAATATTCCCGGGTAATTTTAAGTTAAATACCAAAGAGCAAGCAGGCCTTCAGCTGTAAGCAGCAGTTACATGCTTAAAAGCATTGCTCTATTTCTGACAGACACTGCCCTGGAACAGCGGGTGAATTCGCTTTCAGCTGGGAGCTTGTGACTCCGACTTACCCACCGCTTCTGGCACAAGCCAGCACTGAAAATTCGCTCCACCAGCTGCCATCAACCAGCAAGCAGCCCTCAGAAACCAGCAGGTAGCTCAGCACGATTGGAAGGGCCCYGGGGGACTTTATCAAAGGGCCGCAAAGACCAGCATCCCTTCTAATGGTGTGAGAAGTTTGTCACAAACGGCACCAAGGGCATCCTAAGTAATGATCGCCCCATTTAGTGGCAGCTGGAAAGCCAACTTTACCGCTCTGCTCACTGAAAATACAACTTTTACTGTTATTTCATCAGCACAGCTACAAAAAATCCTGCCGATGACCAAGAACCTTAGACTGGCATCTCTGGAGTTATCTCCACAGTCCCTGGAAATAGCAGGTTGCTCGCTTATGAAACAGTAACAAAGCACCAAGAGACAGGAAAGCCTGGGGAGCATCCCAGCACAGGACTAGCCCACCCACTCACAACAGTCCAAAAATGAACCATTTTGAACTGAAAACAAAATTCTGAGTTAGCATGAGAGCTCTCCAGGTAGTCTAAGGAAAATCCACTGGGCTAGTTTTTGGATGGGCAAAAAGACTATATTTTTGCTCTATATAGAGTATTTGTTCCTCTGCATAAAATGTCCTTCCTTTCTCTTACAGCAGAGAACACTCAGTTAAGCCACAAGGTTGGCCATACCAGCACTGAGTAAAGGGCAGCACTGCAGCAGACAGAAATACGATGTTTTTGCCAAATCCCAACAGCAATCGAGCCTGCACGAAGCTAAAAAGTTGTCCACATTAACCAGGACACAATCCAAACACGAAGACTTGTTACAAAGCACCGTGATATTTACCTGCATTCTTAAAGGAAATACATAGCATATTACTTCTTAGCAGGAAACAGCTGGTAAACTATTCAGTAGCTAAAGGCGATCTAGAAAAGCGCAAGAATCTCTCCAAGGCCCCACGAAGGTTCCCGACACGGCGAACGTAGGAACGGGAGAAGCGCCGTTCGGGCGGCCCTGTGACTTGGCAGGACGTGGTTTTCACGGGATTCCTGCCGAGGAGGCCGCAGAGGAGGGAAGGCGGCTGCTCCCCGCGAGCTGCAGGGCTGCGATGCGGAGCACTCCGACCGCGGCCGCRCACGGATCGCRGCACCGAGCGGCTGCAAYGYGGACACTGCTGCTGTGAGGAGGAACTTCTGCACTGTGGGAGCGACAGARCCCTGGCACAGGCTGCCCAGGGAGGCTGTGGAGTCTCCTTCTCCRGAGGTCTTCCCAACCCGCCTGGATGCCRCCCTGTGCCCCGTGCTCTGGGTGTTCCTGCTRCAGCAGGGGGTTGGACTAGAGGATCTCTGGACGTCCCCTCCAACCTCAGCCATCCTGTG
Source organism: Nothoprocta perdicaria (assembly GCF_003342845.1). Taxonomy (NCBI): domain Eukaryota; kingdom Metazoa; phylum Chordata; class Aves; order Tinamiformes; family Tinamidae; genus Nothoprocta; species Nothoprocta perdicaria. The sequence continues at coordinate 1,645,096 of NW_020456298.1, forward strand.
CTCCTGTGAGTTGCACCACTGGGAAAAACAAAAACTGGAAGAAAAGCAAGCACAAGGAAAAACAGCATCTCACAGAGCTATCCTAATGTGCCTGGGAACAGAGAGGAAACGGGGCAAGAAAACAAATTAGTACAGGAATTGTCCCCTTCGGAGCAGGCCTCTGAGCCAAGTGGGGAGATGGACCCTGCACAGGGTGGCCAGCAGTGAGTGAGGGCCAGCGCAGCCCCACAGGGCATGTGGACACCCCAACCCTCAAACAGGGGAGCCAGGAGCCTCTTGGGCACCAACAGAAACTCTAGACCAACCCAGAGAGCTCGGCAGCAAGCACAAAAATATCTAACCAAGGGCTGGTCGCCTCATTTCAGTTGCTAGGTGTTCTGGGTTTTTTTTTGTGTGTGAGGGACAGACATGCAATAAAAAAAAAAAAAAAAAAAACTTTTCATTTGAAAAAAAATTTCTTTTGCTTTGCATTTGCTACATGTGGGTGGTGTGGGACAACTTTCAGTGARAAGTTGCAAGGAAGAGCTTTGGAGGGCAGAACAATACACTTCTGGAGGCCAAAATCAAGCCTTGTGCTAAACATGGAGGAGCAGAGAAAAGAAAGTATAAAAATGAAAAAAAAAATAAATAAATAAAGAGCAAGCAAAGATTTCTTAAACTACACTCAAATTTTCACGGGCAAACTTTGGGATAACCAGTCCCTAAGTGTTAAATTAAGGCCGTAGTTTGGCAAACACTTTAAGCTGGCATAAATTTGCGCGGCTGCTGAAAGAAGGTCTCAGCCTCTGCCAGCGCCCGGCGCCAGCACAAACAGGGAGAACCAGGAGYGCCGCTTTCGCCCGTTTATCCCTCAGATGGAACCGTTCCCCAGTCCAGTTCACGGGATGGCCATGTAAATACTTGTGCTGGCAAAGAAGGGCAACTGCTTCTTCGGCAGCGCCAGCCTGGAGCGTTCATTGACCTGGAGCCTGGAGCCTGAGACACGGGCATGTGGAAAAGTTAACAGGAGTCACCGGCAGGCTGCCCAGCCTCGGGCACCTGGTATTCACCCCACACCTCGAGTCACAACCGGTACACACCAACGCACCAAGGGTTTTTTGCTGCTGTTTGCTTTTTTTAAGTCAAGGTATGACGTTAACTGCGGGATTACAACCCTTCAGAGCACACAGGCATGACAAGCGCATTCACACACAGGCCTAGTGCTGGAGGCCAATGCAATCCTCTGCAAAAGCAATTCTCATGGCACAACTGATCGAGATACCAGYGTCTGGGCTACTGACAGGACCTGAACTTGAGGTCGTCTAAACGATCCCACCAGAACAGTTGCTTCCCACAAGCTAATAACACATTTATATAATTCTTTTAGTGTGAGAACTTGCCAGAATCTCTGAGAAAGATCAAATTTTTGATTTCCAGTGGCCCTCAACATGTATCCCTTGCAGATGTTGTGCTTCTTGATCAAAAGATTGCTTCAATTCAGGAACAACAGACAGGCTTCTGATCACCTCCTCTGCYTGGGACCTAAGGCACCTGCGCATGGGGAGCAATGAATGAAACTACACTCACCACATTTCAGAGCTCTACCTCAACAAGGGAACAACAAAATAAAAATCTCACAATTGTGGATCATTCTGAATATCCGTGAATCACCGAACCACACACTCACCTAGGCCCAAACACCATCTCCAGCACAACCACCACCGTTCGGAAAGGAATCACTAAGCACAGGCATGGGCAACCTTCAATCAAACTCAAGCAATTCAGGTAAACAGATTGAGGAAGACCTAGCCACTGTTCCCCACAAATCAGCTGCAAATTCAAAGCCGCAGAGCGAGCCACTACGAAGCCCTGTGCTCACCTCCCCGGGCCCACACTCCACGTGCCACGGCCTTTCAATTCCTCCTGGGGGCCCATCCTTCTCCCAGGGCCCTCRTTTGCCACCCTTTGTTTTCCCCTGCATGCTCCCACGCCGCTCAGCAGAGCGGGCTCCAGTGGAAAGAACAGGTACGAGCGCCGCTCAGGTTTCCCGGGCACTGTCTGAAATGGGATCCGCAGAGCGGGGCCTCGTGTCTCCTGCTCTCATGTTCTCGGCGCCGCCGCCGGGCGCCCCGCGAGCTGCCGACAGCTCCGCTCCCGCCGGCCGGGAGCTGCTCRTCCGGTTAGCTGCGCTCGTCTGCACGGAAACACTCATCCCGCGTGTTTGTGTGGCAGCTGCCACACAAGTAAGTGGCTGGAGCAGAATTCCTGCTTTCCCCTTTCTAGAAGGGCTGACAGCAGGTCAGCTCCGTTAGAAGGGTATTTTGGAAAGGCATACTACTGCAGAACCTAAGTAKATGGGACAGCTGTGCTAGTCTGGATTAAGAGCACACGAGGTCTTCGGAAAACTCCTGCACACGCCGCTGTGCAGCGGCACGAGGCTGAAAACCGACCGGCACGCGGGAAASCATAAGCAGCGATGGAGTGCTCAGGCAGACCAGCTATCCCTGCCTTGAGGTGGGAGGAAGAGCAAGCAATGCACAAGCAAGATATTCCCCATCTTGGGAAGAGGTTCAAGGGCAGCCTGGCACAACACGCAGACCAAAAGGCAGTTTATTCCCCAGGTGGCCAAGCAGCGGTGGCTGCTGCTGGCATAAAGGTGCAGGAAAGCACAAAAACTGACCAATTTGAGTTGCAGCTCTCATGTCAGWTGTACAAAAGAGTGGAAATGAAAACGAAAACCACTAAGGAAATGTAATAGAAAGTGCAGATTCAACATCCAATCAAGGAAAGGCCTAGGGCAGGGCAAGGAGAGGAGGAGGTGGAAGCAGGAGCTGCCCGGGTTGAGGCGGTGAAGAGCAGGCAAGCCAGTTCACAGCCGGGAGCTCAAAAGCTAACACTGCACCGGTAAAGACCGAGAGCTTCGTTTCTATGAAACCCTTCAGGTTTTAGATGAAGGGGAGTCTGCAAGAGAGGAAAGAAACCCAGGGAGGAAAAGAAAAACAATAAATAAAAAAAAATTACAGTGGAAAAAAACTCACAGTGCTGCCCCCCTGACTCTGAGGGGGACAGAGGGGAAAAACCCTTTTCACCTGGATGAGACCCTGGAATACCTCATTCCCCAACTTTGATGGGCAGATTTATACCTCCACTAGCTCTCTGAGACAGGGCAGGAAACAGATACGCATGCATACAAATGCAGGAACAGATAAGGGAAAGGAAAGAGAAAATTAGTATTTTGGGAGGAGATGGAAGAAGAAAAAAATCTAGAAAATAACAGGAAGTGGGAGAAAGACACTGGAGCTCACGTATACAAGCCTGTGCTGTGATACGCTGGCAAAAAAAGGAAGCACAGTCTGGAAAAGAGAGGCACAGACAGAACAAAAGTGAGGAATGCAGCAAGTCGGGAGCTTTAAGGTGAGCAAACAGCCAGCCACCGCGTTGCAYTGGCTACAGTTCTGCTCTATGCTCACGTAAAGGGGAGTCTTCTACTAGCTTTATAGTTTATACCCACTGCTACACAGAAGCTTCTCAAYGTGGCAAATAATCCAGGGATGGTGAGACCTAAACAAAGTCACATCAAGTTACGTGGATCAATTTTAGTAGCCCAGGCAGCCTAGGCATCCCAGCAGAGATTTTAAGATGCAAAACAAACAAGAGACCCAAACGGCTCGCAGCCCGATTACAGCAGAGAGTTTTAAAAATATTTTTGTTGGGTTTGCTGCCGTGTGTTCTTAGAAAACTGACTTTGTTTCTGAATGTTGTGTTGTGTAAGGGTTGGCATTTTGTCCTGGAAGTCACAGGAGCTTCCACGGAATCTTTAACCTTTAGGAGACCTAGTTCAAGCTCCGTAAACAAGCATATCCTACYAGAGGCAATGAATCATAAACAAATCTACTCCATCACGTGCTCTGATCCCTACGCTCTTTCACTAGATTTGTGAAGACTTGACAAAGAAAAATAAAAATGAGCCAAAAAAAAAAAAAACCACTTTAAAACTGTTAATGAAAAATCTCCTTTTCCTCCTAAAAACTACAGCACTGCACCTTAAAATGCAAGCGGATCATTTCTCAGCAAGTGTCCCGGGGAGGATGCACACGCTCCCGCGCTGCAATGCTCCGCACGGCTGCGTCCCTCTCCTCTCCAACAAGCTGCCCAGTTTAACAGGTTACCTAACGCACGAGGTAAGCACATGTTTGATACGTGTTTGATAACCCCTTCCCCTGTGCGACCCGTGTTGGCAATTTTCCAGACAGGGCCGCGGGATTCCCAAGCGCTGGAACGGTATTGTTGGTTCAAAYGGTTGGCCATTACAAGCCCCATCAGTGACGCTGTAAATTGGTTTATTTAGCACCTTCAGTGAAATAATATGCTAAGTCCTCCACACACAAACTCTGCAGACCACAATACTGCAAAATAAACAGACAGGAGTAGTCAAATTATTTGGTAAGAGATTAGTTTGTCCAGTGAAAATATTGAGCTGCGTTTGCAAGTATTTTTGTTCTGCTACTTGAAATGCAGCCAGCAAGAACGGGCAGGTATTACACACAGACTGTTCCTTTCTAAAAACAACAAGTTTTTGCTACGGATTGCAGAACCCACATAYCCATAAATATCTGAAAACAGGCTGTATTGCACCAATTAAGGGAATCAAGCAGCTGCCCCTACGCAAACAGCACCAAGAGGGAACTTGACCCTATCCTGGTACTGCCGTGTTCCCTATAGAGGCCTACCCCTCTATAGGGCCGAGAATGAAAAGGACACCGGGACTCCTAGCACAATGCAAACACACCTAACGTCAGAAAAGGCAGGAGCAAGAAGTGAAGAATCAACTTCAGATGCCCAAGAGATGCCTCTGTGCACATTTCACACCTCCTCCTGCCCCGCACCACCGTCTGTGGATGCTGCTCAGTGCGACACGAACGGCAGAAGAACATGTACAGTTCTTGCAAAAGAGGCCAGAAGGTGAAMGTCATTTCATCGCTCGTACCCCTGTTCACTTTAAGCACAGGCCTTTCCACACAAGCACCAAACCAGACATCCCAACAGCCCGGACTCTTGTTTGGACCACCTCTTAYTGACTCTTCTCACCGACCGCGCTCCTTTATGCGCCCCAGGGGCCAACGTGGCAAAGCTGCTGGCAGCCTTGGGCCTCCTGCTGCAGGACCCCTCGGCACCGGGGCTCCGCTGCGACGCTCCCAGCGCCGGCTCCCACCGGGAGCAGCTGAGGAAGGGACRGAAGGGCCCAATGCCCCATCCCGAGGCGCGCGGGCATTTCGGCGGGGTCTGAACCCAGCCGGGCTCCGTGCCCTTCGYCCGGGCACCCCACCAGAACCGTGCAAGCAGCTCTTCTCTGCCCACACGCTTTCCACGGTGGGAACTACAGCCACTGCTACGTCCAGGAAGCGCCAGTCTAGGAATCAAAGTTACAAAACTCAGGTCGTTTTCTAGAGTCGGAACACACGGAACAGCAGAGCCCACGAGCACCTTCAGGTGAGCTGCAGCACTCCTCTTTGCTCATGAAGTCCAGAGCCACAGGTATCGTTAGGGGGTGAGTTTGCTATACTAGAGACTTAAGAGGTCTAACTCTGTTTGAAAGAGAAATTGGCTTAGAAAAAAACAGGGATACGGGGGAAATGCAGACTATGTTCCAGCTAAGCCTCTCACACTGCGTCTGCCCAGGCGTAGGTACAGGGAGCACAGTTTAAACTAAAAGCCCCAAACCTCCCCCACTTTTCCTCACCACAGCAGGGTGAATGCACTGCGCTTGACCGGGCTGCAGGGCTGCTTTCCGGCTCCCCGCTCCTCCCCTCCTGCTCCGGCTTCCGACCGGCTGCGGCAACAGGAGCGGGGCCGGGGGGCTCGGAGCGGGGCCGGCTCGGAGCGGGGCCGGGGGGGGCTCGGAGCGGGGCCGGGGGGGGGGCTCGGAGCGGGGCCGGGGGGCTGCGGGCTCCCACCCCCGGCACTCACCACCCTCCTCGGGCTGTAACGGGGGCGGCAAAGCCCCCCCGCTCCCCCGCCGCCTTTTTAAAGTCTGAAAAGACACTGATGAATATTCATTGCCAGGGCTCTACTACAGGGGCCGGCTTTCTTTTAAGGGCCTGAAGGGGGTTGCAAATCAGGCGAAATACAATGGGAAATCTCGATGCAGAACTCGGACCTTTTCCTCCTCCTCCTCCCTCCTTCCCCCCCTCCCCCCCAAAAAAAGTATCTAAGGAGAAAAATAATTGTTTCTCCACTAAAAACAGAACCCCTAAATGATAAAAGCGATGAACAAACCAACTGAGCACGGCTCCCCGCGCAGCGCCGCGGCCCCGGCACTCACTTTCGTCCTGCCGTTGATCTTGTAGTTGCCCAGCTTGCCGTTGCAGTGGCGGATGAGATCGTCCATGCTGTTCATGAGGAGGCGGATGGTCTGGCAGCCGGGCTCCTTGCCCTCCACCCAGGTGATCTTGTCGCCGCGGATGTCCTTGGACGAGTCGCTCTTCTGGCTCACGAGCTGCCCGTCGGTGAAGCGGCCCGTGTGGTGCAGGGCGCGCACCTCCTGCGCCACGCGCCCGCCCAGCTCCTTGCCCAGGAAGTCGTCCACGACGCAGATGCCGTGCTTGTTCATGCAGGGCACGATGTACTCCAGCGCCAGCCGCTGCGGCACCAGCGACTTGGTCTGCCCGTTGGGGCGCAGCGCCGCGCCGCCCGCCGCCGCCGCCTGCACGCCGCCCGGGTACAGCTCCGACTTGTCCCGGTACAGCAGCGCCGCCTCCCCGCCCGGACCCGGACCCGGACCCGCCGCCGCCGCGGGCCCCGGCGCCGCCGCCTCGCCCGCCGCCACGTGGTTGTTGCTCAGCGCCGCCGCGGGCGGCTCCGCGGCCGCCGCCTCCCCGGCCCCGGCTCCGGCTCCGGCCCCGGCTCCGGCGCCGCGGGGCGGCGGGGGCTGCGCGGCGCGGGGCTCCGCAGCGCCCCCTGCCGCGCCCGCCGCGCCGCCGCCGCGGCAGATGAGCTTGTGCTTCTTCCAGTCCTGCCGCTGGTGCTCCTTGCTGCAGTAGAAGGAGCTGCGGCAGCGCCCGCAGCGCAGCAGGTTCTCCATCTTGCCGCACAGCTCGCAGTACTGTCGGTCCCGCTCGCTGCTGCTGCTGCTGCTGCTGCTGCTGCTCCCGCTGCTGCCGCCGCCGCCGCCGCCGCCCTGGCCGGCGCTGCCGCCGCTGTCATTCGCCATGGCGCTCTGGTGCCGCGGGTTATGTAAGGAGGCGGGCGGGAGCGCCGCTGAGGCGGCCCCTGCCCGGGCGCGCGGGGAGGGCAGCGCTCACTGCATCATGGCCGCCCTCCGCGCGTCCGCCCGCCCGCC
>NW_020456298.1:1652793-1680713 GCF_003342845.1 Nothoprocta perdicaria
CGGGAATTCATGGGAAATCACGGGGAGACACGGGAATTCATGGGGAGACATGGGAAATCATGGGGAGACATGGGAAATCATGGGGAGACACGGGGAGACACGAGAATTCATGGGGAGACACGGGAAATCATGGGAAATCATGGGGAGACATGGGAAATCATGGGGAGACACGGGAAATCATGGGGAGACATGGGGAGACACAGGAATTCATGGGGAGACATGGGAAGTCATGGAAAATCACGGGGAGACACGGGAATTCATGGGGAGACATGGGAAATCATGGGGAGACATGGGAAATCATGGGGAGACATGGGAAGTCATGGGAAATCATGGGGAGACATGGGAAATCATGGGGAGACATGGGAAATCATGGGAAATCACGGGGAGACATGGGAAATCATGGGGAGACACGGGAAATCATGGGAAATCATGGGGAGACACGGGAAATCATGGGAAATCACGGGGAGACATGGGAAATCATGGGGAGACACGGGAAATCATGGAAAATCATGGGGAGACAGGAATTCGTGGGGAGACACGGGAAATCATGGAAAATCATGGGGAGACACGGGAAATCATGGGGAGACACAGGAAATCATGGAAAATCATGGGGAGACACAGGAATTCATGGGGAGACATGGGAAATCATGGGAAATCATGGGGAGACACGGGAAATCATAGGAAATCACGGGGAGACACGGGAAATCATAGGAAGGCACGGGAAGTCATGGGAGGGCGCAGGGTGCGAGTCCAGCTGCGCAGGCCCGCGCCGGGCGGCACAAAGTAAACAGGCCGAGCGGGGCAAGGGGCGGCGCACGGCGCCTCCGGAGTGGCGAGGAGGTCAAGGCCGCTGCCTTGGCCACCGCGACCAGGCCCTGGCAGGGAAATGGGATCTGGTTTGGCGGAGCAGGGAGGAGCAGGAGGGAGGGAGAGCTGAGAGGCCAAGGTGCCGGAGCACCAAGGCTACTCGCAGGAGGGACGCGAGGACACGGATTCTCCCAGGGTGACCCATGAGCGCCGTCGGAGCAGCGCGGCCACGCTGAGCATCCTCGCCCCGGTGCCAGGGCGGATCCGTGCCACGACGTCCYGCAGCTCCGCACCCTGTTCCGGAGCCTCGTGAGCTGCTGGAGTTGCTCTCCCTGCCAGGCTGTGTCCACCCCTCCAGGAGGGTCCCGATGAGCAGAGCCGTGTGCTCCCAGCAGCTGCAGGGAGGCAGCGGGACCCCCATGGTATGTGTCAGCTTTAGGAAATGCAGGAAGAGTCACAGAAATGAGCACACTGGAAGGTGGAAAGGCGAAAGGAATTCTGCAGTAGGAGACCAAAGATGAGTGATACGGGCTTTCACGGAATCACAGAATGGTTGAGGTTGGAAGGGACCTCCAGAGATCATCTAGTCCAACCTCCTGCTCCAGCAGGGACACCCAGAGCACGGGGCACAGGGCGGCATCCAGGYGGRTTGGGAAGAYCTCCAGAGMAGGAGACTCCACAGCCTCCCTGGGCAGCCTGTGCCAGGGCTCTGGCACCCTCACAGTGAAGAAGTTCTTCGACACRCGGAGATGGAACTGTTCTGCCAACAGTGGTAGATTGGGATCCAAATCGTGTGATTTGGGMAAAAATCAGCTTTTCGTTGCACAACAGAGTAAGAATAGCGATGTTTTCACACCCCACAACCTCCTGCAGTGCTTCAGCTTGCAATACACAAGTATTATAGTGGCTTTAGGTATGCAACAAAAATGGCCTGGTTCCTATCATCTCCCTCTATAAAACTAAATTTAAAATTAACTGACATAGTAATAGGACTTAGAGGAATGTCAGGCACAGCATGTACTACGTGAAGATGTAAAAGGAGAAACAAAGTGTGCCGAGGCTGCAAATGCCTTGGTATATGCCCCCAAAAATGAGAAGGAAAAGGAGTGAATTTTTGGAAGGGCGAAAGGAGGATTTAGAGGACAAGGTCATGAAAGCCCAAAGGACCCGATTTCAAGGTAAATGTGGTCAGCATGTTCCAAAGCTGATAAAAAGAGCTGAATTAGCTGGAAAAGCTGGGAAAGGAAGGAGAAAGAGTTGCAGATTGGTGATTTCTTTGTTCATCGCCCTTAAACAAAGGAAGATATATTGGTAGAGGCAGAAGGAAGTGGGTTAAAAACAAGTTTAAGACCACAGCACAAAGTGGACAGACTTTTAATCTAGATTTAATTAGAGCTGTTCGTTAACTACGAGAATAAGAGCAGGGTCAGAAACAGTAGGCCAGGCTTTACTCTTGCTGGCTTTAAAAAATGAGGGTAGTTCAGCTGARTTCCTTGAACGTGGAGCATTACTAAACCGAGCTAAATGACAAGAGTCAAGCTTACTCTTTTCAAATCCTTGAGATTTGAACAAGGACATTCTGCCAGAGAGAAACTGAAGAGTTTGGGGGGTTTTGTTTGTTTGTTTGTTACATTTTTTGCATTTGTTAGTTACTGCTTTGAGCAAACATACTGGAAATGACAGTCACAGACTCAGAACTCWGTAGTCCAAGTATGAAACCAAGGACCAAGATACAAACATGGTGTCTGGCTAAAAGTACCGATTGTCATTAATTTATGGGCTAATTTGGCTTCAAGAGTCTTGTTTTTCTTTCCCTGGGTTTCCCACCGGTTTGGGAGGATGCAATTGGACCTGTTCTTAGTTTTCACATCTGCTGATGTGCTAAAATACTTGAAGTTGTCTCGACAAATTGTTGCCAGTGTCAGCAGGAATACTAAAGTTAACTAAATCCAACTTCAGATACATGAAGCACTTCAGATATATGAAGCCTAAAATAGGAAGTATTTTATGATAATAGCACTTCATTGGAGGCATAAAATGAATTAGTAGAGGTTCTTTTCCAGTAACAAAGCTGAAGGAAAGAGTGTGTGTGTGTGTGTGTGTGTGTGTGGTGGTGATGAATTCTGAAAAACAATGTATATTTATGTTACAATAGTGGCTACAACAGGCTAGAATGTTTTCCAAGCTGTATTCGTTGCCGAAGAGCTTGTTCATTAAAAGACAGCATAAGGACAAAACACCAAGCAAAGGAACATAGAGTATACAAAGCAAAATGACCAACATGGGGGTTGCCAGAAGCCAGGGGGAAGGGACTCCCTCCTCTCCCTTTTCTGCAGATTACTTTTCACTGCTCCCTGCCTGCTCCGTTTCCACGTCAGCGTGTTTCCCGTATGTGGCAGTGGATATTGTAAAAGGGTGTGAGTGATGGCTGGGTAACAGTGAGAAGGAAAGACTGGCTTGCAGAGAATGCAGATAAAAAAATCCCTAAAGTAATACCTGTCATTGACGGGGAGGATCTCACGGGGTAGGCTTAATGCAAGGTCCGACTTTTTTATGACCAGTTAGATACGGATGTGATATGCTTATTAGAAATGACTAAAAATAGGTAGGTTGGTCAATGGGTAACTTTCCTGCTTTCACTATGCAGTAATAATTGGGGAATTTATACCATGCTTTATGTAGATGAAGTACCGCAGGGTACTGCAGTGCTGAGGTTATGTAAGCAACCGAAAGGAATCGTTGAAGCCCAAGGAGAGGAGGAAGTGCAGAAGAGCAAGATTAGAAAAGCTTAATTCACAGAACAAAATCAACTTGGAAATGAAGGCTTTCTCTTTTTTTTTTTTCTTTTTTTTTCCCTTTTTTTCTTTTTTTTTCTTTTTTAAATCCTACCTTCAGATAGTTTTACTGTGAACAGGAAGCAGTCTGCAGGCCTCAAGGAAGCCTAAGCTTTTTACTGCTATTGGAAAGCCCCTTGGAAGCTACACAGATACTGCTGTGACTGAAGATAGTGTAAGGACTCAGGCAGCCAGGTGTGTGTCCATGACAAAACCGGGATTAAAATTCAGGACGTTTGGATTCATGCTGCGTACCCCGAGATCACTCCATCGTGTTCTTCGGCCTCACTGGTCTTACTCCGCTTAAACCCTCATTCGTTGATCTCAACGGTGGCATGTTTTCAAGCTTTTCACGCCAGCAAGTGAACTGTAACAGGTTTGCAGCTTCTCCAAATAAAGCTCCGGAACTGTTTGCCTGAGCGGGATCCTCTGTTAAGCTCGCTTCCTTTCTRGGCAGGACAAACTGTACAAAGTGCATGCGCGGGGCTCTGCCGGGGCTGCTCTGCCCAATGCACGCTCTTTTCCCCGGGCAGGCTACCGTGGTTTGCTCACTTCTCAGCTACCAACCCCACGTGGCCCCTTATTTTTGCAAGACTCGGGAAGGCTCCTGCACGGGAGCAGGCGAGGAGCACCAGGGGTTATCCCAGAGCAGGGACTGGCACAGACGAGTTCCGTGGGGCTCCTTCTGTCATAGCCGGGATACTTGGGCTCGCTGAGGGACCTCAGCACCTCACGAGTTGGAGGCGGCTCCGAGTGCAGCCCTGGGCCCAACAGAAAGGGGCTGCAGGGCCTTGGCAATAATCCACAGTGCTCCCGACCACCCTCAGCCTGCTTATCCTTTTGTCCATACCCGTGCAGACTTYCCCTGCAAGTTTTAGCTGAACTTAAAGTAACAGGATAATTCGGGTTGTTTATCCTTGAACAGCATAACGTTGTAAAGTTTAAAGGAAAAAAAAAAAAAAAAACGCTTTTATTATAATCTCCAATTCTAAGGGTTGGGTTAAGTTATAAGGAGAAGTATTTGCAATTACTTTGTGTGAAATTGAGTAGGTTAGTGCTTCATATTGTGGGATTCCTCCAGGCTCCTCAACTAAAATTGGTTTTGCTGTCCCTGAGCCTGTCTGAAAAGATAGGCCTTTGTTTCTCTGGGAATAGAGCCTATTATACGAAAAATATGGTTGGAGTTGAGCGAGGCAGATTTATGTAGATTTAATTATTCAGCTGCTTTAATAATTCTGTTCGCTTCTAAACAAAGATGAATTACACTAGTGAATTATACTGAAGAATAATGTTCTTTTTTTTTTTGTTTTGTTTTGTTTTCCAGAAAATATTGCTACTGGACATCTGTAAAACAATGAAAATGCAAAAAAAAAGTTTAGAAAAAGCTCAAGACTGCCTCATTCGAGTCTTGTCCTCATTTTCAACTTGGTGCCATGAAAAGTTCAAAAGCTTTTTCCACATTGTTTGTGAGGTTTCTCCAGAGGGAGTATTTCTGGCTTTGGTTAGAAAAGAACTCCATGTCTTGCTAAAGATTGACAATTATGTACATTTTTGGCCTGTAACTTAAGCAAACCAGCAGGCCCTCAGGGTGCTCAGAGTCCAGTCATGGACAGAAGGATACTTGTAAAGAACATTTTTTGAACACTCTTTGAAATCCATGTACTGATACAGCGATAAGCAGTTCTGAAAAAAAGAATTCCTCTTTTATCTGTAGATAGGTCAAATTAATCTGACCCGTTCCAGAAGCTTTTCTCAACTCGAAGGCAGAAAACTCTTCCAGCTTCAGAGCAAGGGGCTCCRGTGCAGGACAAGTCTCCTCAGCACCTCACGGGGCTGCAGAGGGCCACGCTCCAAACGTGACCTTTTTGCTTCGCATCGGATAGCGCTTCCTGCCCCATGTCATCATGATTCAGCATCGCGACATGCTGAAAGATCATCAAGGGGGAAACAATGCCGAGCAGCGTGGGGATGGTGCGGCCTGCCCTGGCTATTCTCTGTGTACCTGATATATTGCACATCGTATTTTCTCTTTCCTCTTCTTCCCGCTGCCAGGCACGTAGGTCGCTGTGTTGCCAGCGCCTTCCCTCCTGTTGGGAAGGGAAAAGGGAACAGGCCTCCCTGCGATGAGGGCAGGAAGGACAGTTTGCTTTGTGACCCTTAGAGCTCACGTCTTGCAGCATATCTTAGTATCTAATGGGGTACGGCCTCAGCTTTTTGGTTCCAGCTGCCTAGAAGTTACTCGTGAGAGCTCACAAGAGAATCAAGAACTGTTGTGGAAGGCACGGAGCTGTGTTTATTACAGGGAATTACAGTGGAAATGCAGCTGCTTTTCTTGTTCTCCACTTGGCTAGCAGTATTTCTCGTATCTCTAATTTCTTTTTCTGATGAAGGCAATTGTCTTCTACAAGTAAGTAAGAGTAAGAGAGACTCCGAGGAAAGAGAAAGCTCAAAACAAACATTTACTGCTCCAGGAGGCGAAACGTGTCTCGGTGATTTAGAAGAGGAAGGAAGAGACAATAGTGAGGGAGGTTTTGAACTGATAACACCAGCCAGGTGTTATTCCTCAATAGACCTTGAGTTTTGATTTTTTTCTTTGATAAGGCCTTTCCTAGAAAAGCATGCGGCAGATAAAACTTCATTTTTATTTGTTTTCTGGGTGAACAATGGCTCCCTCCCCCACCTCTTTCCCCTGAACAATGGGGATATGATTTTGCCGTTGGTTTTGTGTGCTCCGGAGCTGTGGGGAGCGCCCGTGTCCCGCGGAGCTGCCCTTGGCCGGCGGGCCCGCGGACACGAGCCCAGCCAGCGCAGGCGGGATGCGCCGGGCAGCGCGCGGCGCTCTCTTCCCCCGCGCTCCCCGTTTCCTCCCCTCCTAGGGCAGGGTCTGGGTGTTCCCGTTTCCATCCTTCCCAAGGAGGAAGCGTTTTATTCTGCACCGCTCTGCCTGCCCTCAGTACGTTTCTCACGTCCTTCTGTGCCGTTTTGGTAGGTCATGCTTTGAGGGCACGTCCACGTCACTGCTGCCCACCAGAAGAGATGGTCCTGCCCCTTCATCCTTCCTCGCCGGAGCGCCACCCTCATCGCCACCCTCCTCTAGCCCTTTGGTGAGTCAGTGCAAGAGAACAGTTTTCTGTTGGATCAACAAGTTGGATCGGCTCATGGTGCGGTTTGATGTGGTGCAAGAGAGGGTGTGGAGCCGCCGGGCCAGGAGTCGGGAGGGGAAAGCAGGACCACCCAGGGCAGAAAGGTAAGCTGACTCAGCCGGGTCGGGTAGCTTCGCCCTTATTTACTTCATGTTATGTAATTTGACCCTTTTCTGTTTTCTTTTTTCTTCCTTAACTGAGAGAGGAGTCTGTCCAAATGACCTTTCAAAGCCACAGCAGATCCAAAGTGCAAGATATTGTTATGTGCTGGGATGTGATAATGGCTGGCGTCAGCTGGTTCCTCTTTCTAAGGATGTGGGGAGATGTGTTGTACGTTATTGTCTCTGACAACAGCAGGCCAGAGACTCACATTTTACAGAGTTATTTTTTTCAGTTTTTAGCAAGCTGGTAAGGTTCTGCTTGTTGATCAAAATAGTTCTTGAGATTTTGGAACTGAACGTATTTGTCATCAAAAGCTGTGAAATCAATAAACGCTCATTATGATGGTGCTTCCATGTCCCCTTGCTCCCTAGGCTAACACGCACTGCCCTCTGTGCAAATACACTAGTACGACAGCGGGATATTTTTATTTAACGTAATATCTTATATGACTATGAACAACCTAAACTCACACTACGCATTTCACTTCTTTCAACAGACTTTCAGATGGCAAAGTGCTGTTAATGCTTCAGGTAAAACACAATTCTGACATCACTGAACACTGGAGAGTTCTTACAGAATGGTACCTGGAAGTTAGATCCTTCAAAAACTAGATTTCGCAGGAGCTCTTGCAAACTCAAAGCTGAATATGAATTATTAACATCGTTGTTTTGTTCTTGGAGCAATAATACAGGTTACAGAACTGTAATTAGGGCTGGGTTGTGTCTGAGCCTTCCTATCGCGCTGCATCAGTTTGTCACTGTTACAATTATTATCCCTGAACCTGTTCCTTGCTCACCCAGCTGGCTAATTAGTGACCTAGAGATAAGATGGCATTTATTGGTAGTAGAAGAAATGGCTTTTCATTTTCACACAGAAGAAAAAAAAAAAAAAAAAAAAAAAAAGTAAAAAGTCACCAAACAATTTACACATTTTTCATCCACCCACAGTGCAATGGAAGATGATAACRTGTATCTTTTCAGGAGGCAGATTACACTTCTTTTCCTTACTCTTCCAATAGGTGTACTATTTCTCCCTGGCACAATCCTTTTATTTTTCTCTTTTTTTATTTTTAAATAAATTCACACTGTTGGGACCATGTTGAAGATTTTTCATTGAAACAGATTCCTAGAAGGGTTCCTCAGAATATAGTTTCTTCACTGTGCCATATAAGAGTTGAGCTGGAGGGAATAGGCAGAGAATAGAACGAGACTGTTCTCACCTATTTAGCAAATGGTAAGCTGGGAGCATTGCTGGAAAATGGGTGGGAGGCAAAGCTCCTCCCTTGGGCAAACACAGCCTCCAGTAAAAGCCATGTAGTCTGAGCAAAAGTAGGAAAGGGCTTTTCATTATTATTATTATTATTATTATTATTATTATTATTATTATTATTATTATTTATTTATTTATTTATTTATTTATTAAATAAACTACAACTTACCAATGTGAGAAGCCAAGCATAGTTAGCTCATATCCACACAAAGGCTTGTGTGTCTGTTGGGTCTAATCTGCACACCCAGCTTGTCATCACCTTTTTTTTAGCTAGGGTGACTATTTCTCCCTTTTTTCAAGAAATATTCCATATTTCGTTTGTCACGTGAGTAAAACATGTTGTATCATATATTTTGTAGAGCAGTGCTTGGCAATGCCTCTGTTAATTGGCCCTTATTTTTAATGTAAAAATACCGGCCTCAAAGGGCTGAGTCTTTTAGGAAAAAGCCACAGCGTAAAGCTAGAAACAGTTCTCCTTCTGTGTTACCCTAAGACAGCACAGAGTTGCACACCTAGAATAAAACCTGAGAGTCCAGGTTCATACCCGAGGATCATCCCCAAACCTCTAATTTAAGGTTTGTACTCCAGATAAGGCAGAGGATCATAAGGAAGAGCATTTTTTTCTAAGGTTCATTAATGGCAAGGTAAACACCAAATGCTGACCATATCATATCATATCATATCATATCATATCATATCATATCATATCATATGTGCAGCATTTTTAAATTTTTATTATTATTTTCTTACTGCCAAGATTTCGTGAGCGCTAGGCGCAAGGGAAAGCTCCGAAGGGTGGGAGCAAAGCCGTTTGCCTTCGGAAGCGCTCGGTGCGGCAGGATGGGAACCCTTCCAGAGAGCTCCCTGGAAACTGTCACCCAGCCCCGGCGGTCTATAAATAGAGGAGGTCTCCATCCCCTGGGAGGTTTTGCAAGGCCAGCGCTGCCAGCCCCAGCTCCTCAGCAGGGAGGCCACCGAGGGCGCCCTGCAGAGCCGGGTGCTGGAGCCGGCGGGGAAAACTGGCTCTCTCTGAATTCAAGGTGAGGTCTGCTGACAGGTTCAGAGGTGAGCTGCTACGGAAGGCTTTTCCCAAAGAATGTGCATGTGTGCCAAGGGGGAMATTCCCCTGGATCCTGCACTGAAACTGCTGCTGTAGACCAAAAAATCCAGCCACAGTGAGCTTCAGTTGCAAGTGAGTGAGGAAGATAGCCGAGAGAGATAATGGTCTGTGAGACACTCTTCCTGAAAGCTGTTTCATTTCTCACAAAATAATAATTCAGGTCTAGACTGTACATTTAAAACAGAACAAGAGGCTGTGATTAAAATACAAAAAGGMGAGTTTGAAATACATTCCCAGAACAGCGACTTAAAATAGCTGCATCAGTGGTTTCCCCACTTGTGAACCTTCTCGGTATCAAAGATAGTTTTAGACCACGGGCAGATTCTGGCTGCACAGGGCACAGTATGASCAGTGGAATTAGTAACCACCCAATATACCCACCTTGGAGGTACCCATCACTACTCTCCTGGATGGGTCACAGTCCTGATTACAGTCCTAATACTCCCTCAATCCGTCAAGAAACATCCCTTTAGAGATCCCAGAATGGATGCAGAAATTTTTTCACTGGTATCAATGAAAATAACAATAAATGCCATATAAGTTACTTCTCTTCAGAGAAGATTTATTTAATTGCTCAGATGCACTGTCATAGGTGAGATGATATGCCAGTTACAAATGGCAGAATTTGTAGAGCAAAATACTGGAACATTTGTTTCTAAGAAAGAGGTGAATATAGGAGAGAAACAGCTGAGTAATACAGAAGCTAGAAATGTATGTCCTACTCCTACCCATTTTCATTAGGATGGATTCCCTGACCGTGACAGCAGATTAAAAAGTGTTGTCTTCCAAAATTCAGTTTAAACATTTGAACAAATTGTCAAATAGGTAAGTTTTGAGATGATTTAGTCTCAAAAACCTTTGATAGGCATCCTTCAACATTTTCCTTCTTGATAGTAGAGTTTCAGAATTAAAAGAAATCTCTATTTTGTTGGTATAAAAATAATGTGGGAGTTAGCCACAGGATAGTCATCTCTCTGCCTTCCTCAAAATGTCAGACAGATACAACTTCTCTAAAGGTAAGGGAGACTACCTTTCAGTGTCAGAACTTAACTCATTTCTTGCAGCGTGCTACAGGCCTCATGTTAGTCTTAAAATCAGAACAATCTGATCTTACATGTGCTAGGGTGTATGATATAATGTTCTAATTAAAAGGTACATTTAGGGAAAAAAAAATGATGGCAAATTACTTGGTCKTATGTATGATTCTTAAGTAAAAGTACATCATAATAAAACATGAAAAAAAAAAAAGGTATTTCATGCAGTAGTTGGCATTAACTCCCAAACATTTCCTTTGGCGTGTTGTTTCCAGTAAACAAAATTACCCTTGCCTGTTTCACCTGGAGAAAAAGAAAAAAAGACCTTTCAGGAAACAATTAGTCCTTCCAAAGGGCTGCATTTTAGCATGAAYCTGGATTATGGGACTGTATGGGATGATGTGTACTGAAGGGTTCAGGAGAGCCCCCACTTGCATGCATTTGGGAGGGCTTGTTTGAGGAGGGGTTCTAGGACACGATTTTCGAGCTCTCTTTTCCTCAGTTGCTTACATGTGTGGCTTCCCTGCCTACTGCAGTCTCCAGTGTAGGAGGGGAAAGAGTTCTCATTGCGTAAACAACCTTGTTTACACACACGAGGAGCAAGTCCCTCTACTGTMGCGTAATCCCTGGGCGCAGCTTCCCAGAAACCTGAGGGCTGCGCTTTAAGTGGTGCACACGTAGCCGAGATGCACACGGTGGCTCAGGGAATATTTTGCTCAATATTTTGCTAAGTACAGAAATAGGTTGTTCATGAGCGGGGCYGGCTGCGCTCCGTGTCGGTGTGTGCATGTGCCTGAGAAGGAAGGGAGAAGCCAGAACTTGTTTCCCACTGGTTTAGTGAGCACGGGGCTCTGAAGCCCAGCTGAAAGCAAACAACCTGCTAGATTCGAGACAGCTGGAAGCGAATAACCTGCTAGACGCGAGCCAGCGTCGCGCTGTGTCACGCTCTGCCTCCCCGCACCGCGGCTCCCATGTGGGTCGCGGTGCCGCGCGCGGCGCTCGCTTTACCGGGTGCTTCCTCGCACCGGCGGTGCCCGGCACGCTTGCAGGGCGCCTCTGCGAAGCGCTGGTGCCTCCAGCCTGCTCCTGGCACCGATTCCTCCCCGCTTCCTGGCTGGTTCCGTGCCCGGCACAGCTTGCCCAGCCTTGCAGAGGGAACGGGCTGCACTGACAGACAAACAGCTTTGCAGATAAAGCCACCTTGCTGTCAGCCCGTCAAGCATAAATTCCCTCACTGTCCTGCTGCTGCTGCTATATAATTAAATCTCCTGCCAGGCATACTCTGTTTTAATGAGTTTCATGAGTCATGGCAGCAGTGGGAACAGAGAGTCCCCAAAAACAAGAATGGACACAAACATCTCCTTGATAATCATCTTATTTGGAGAGCATAAGGTTCTTGCTTGGCCACAGAAGTGAACAGCAGATCTGCTCAGACCCCTGGCCAGAGCATCGCACACTGTTGCTCACGCAGGTACCTGGAGAAAGTGCTTTTGTGGTTCTGAGTCACATAAAGCTCTGAGCAGGGGCACTCGCAAGGAAGCTGTTTGTTTTGACGGTGCGGTGTATCGGCATGAGCGCGCCTGGGAAGGAAGGAAGAGGTGAGAACGTGCAAATGTGGGTGTATGTTCTTATAAGCTCAAACCCAAACACGTCTATATGCCAACACATTTATTAAATGTGTATGAGGAGAGCATTTCTCACTTCCTTACATTGCCAGGGCCCAGCAGTCAAAATCCCACAGCGTAAACAGCTTGGAAACAGCTCCTTCATAGGAGCAAGAAATGAGGGGCCTATTTTCTTTGGTGCAAGAAGGCAGCTCTGCAGCCCCAGTCTCCTTGTCCTTGCAGAAGCAGAGGGGTTCAGTCTCTTCGCACCTGCAGAGGTGGAGGGGTGCATGTTGTGTGTGGCCAGGACCATCCACAGCCGAGCGCACTCACACCTTGCTCCAGGGAGGGAGGCCCTGTCCTTGAAGCATCAGCACAGCAGTGTGGCCCCCTAACTGCACCTCTTAGCCTTAGATAAGGGATAGGAAAGAGACACAGGTAGGAAAGAGGCAGCCCAGAGTGTACAGGGATGAGTCCGAGTTGTGCACATCAGGAATCCGCCTGACCACACTGTCCCTCTCAGCGCAGCATACACCAAACACGAGGAGCACTCAAAAGCCCATCGGTTGCTGTAGCCACTCTATGCATGGGGTGAGCCACCAAAGAGGTGCCTAGGCCAGTCTTTCAGCTCCAGTTTTGTCATCTGAGCAGATTATCATCCTGCCAAGCAGCCACATCCCTCCCCGCACTGCCACCAACTCTCCTTGACCCATTTACCAACAATGAGCTAGATTCAGGCAGACCTTGTGCTTCCACTGCCCAAGCTAACTTGGCTCGCTTTGACTCCYGAAGCCTGAGGGACGCGCACACACACGGGCTGTCCCGCCTGGCAGCAGCTCCAGCAAGCGGGAGAATGGGGACGGGCAACAACGGGGGGCATTAACCCCTCCAGACAGAGTGGGAAGAAGACTTTGCAAGCAGGAAACATCATGGTCCATACATAAGAAGCACAGGAGGTCTGGCATACAGCCCCTTCAGTGCACACATGCCAGGGAAAATGAAAAACAAGTAAAGAAAACTGCTCGTCCAGGCTCAGGTGACTAGAGGCTGTGACTAGGTAGCATTATTTCCTATCCTCTGCTTTTAGGTCTTTTATGAACTGTGAAGTCCATTTTGATTTTCTGCATCTCATAAGACTTTCTGAATCTTCACAGTCACCAGCTTCAATTCTGGCCTCCTTTTAAATCTTGACATCAATGCTATTTTTAGCCTTGTAGATTATTTTTGGATAATATTTCCAAGATATGGCCTTTCTTATTCCCCTTTATAGCCCTTGCTGTGCTAGACTCTTCTTGTTTGGCTTGCTGCAACATCTCTTTCTCTGGCTATGAGGCACAGACACTTCTGCCTTGCTGGTATTTATCCACAGCGCTGCTGCTAAGGCTGCTTTTTTTGCTTGCCACTTGGACACCCTTTGGAGTGTATCATTCCACTGACATCCTTATCTCCCTAAGAGAGGCGCTCAACCTGCCTGGCTCCACRAGCCCGCACGTCCTAGGCTGCGTGTGGCGCTCTGTGTGGGCACTGTGTGCACGTGCAGAGCACGCCAAGCGATTTTGCCGCACTGCAGGTTGCTGCAGGAAGGCGCGCGGCCGGAGGTGCCCTGCTCCTCCGTGGGCCATTCTATTGCTGCCGGTGGCTGCCGGTTTCCAGCACCGCCTTTCCTGGTGTCCCAGGGGCCCCATCGCTGTCACATCAAGGATATGCACCACTCCCAGGATGGGTGGGAGCGCAGGGAGCCCTGGGGGAAGGTGGCTGCGGGGTGCCAGAACCGGCTGCCACCACTGCAGCAAATTCCTCCAGCTTGCAGCCTAATTGCTGTGAGCTCCTGGCTGCCTCGCCTCGGGAAACAGGTCACCAGCGGAAGGCTTGAGGCCAAATGACCTCATTTTCACTCACATATAGCACGTGAATTGGCCACTCAGAAGCAAATTGCTTGCTCAGGTAGCCCAGAGCCCCTTCTTCATGAGCAGCTTCCCTGGGAGGATCCTACACAGCCCCCGTCTCCTCCAGCAGCAACGCTGTCTGCTCTGGCATGGTACACGTTATCTGGAGACTTATTTTGAGGAGCAGCACGGAGCTGTTCTAACACACCTGCTGCACATACGGCAGCACTGCAGAGCTGCTCCCAGCAAGCACGGGCTGAGCACGCCCTGATATTGCACTGTCACACACTGTTGTCTGTCTGTGCTTTCTGAGCCCTCCAAGCTGAGCCTATCTCCGTTAGCAATGATCTCAACCCCTACCGTGCACTCCTTTGATTTTAAGCCTGCGACTTTGTGCTCTGTCATGCTGCCTTTTGCTTTCAGGAGACACTGGCAGTGGTCATTCTCTTTCTAAATCCTCCTTAGATCCATCTGATGCAGGATTGATAATGCCAAGGCTGCTGGTACCCTCTGTCTCTCAAGTTGGCCAGGCAATAGTGATACCACACAAGTGACAAGTGCCATAGTGGTATCACAGTAGTAGTATATTTCTAAAGAGACATGCTACTCAACAGTATCACCTAGAGAATATCACTGAATTTCTTAGCATACCGCAATCAAATTAACTCAGATTTCAAAAATAAAATAGAAATATACAGGTTCTGGATTCACGCAGCTGGTTGTGCATGGAGATTGAGTTGTAAAGATCCCTAACTCTTTAGTCTGCTTAAGAAATTAGATTTCTTTGTAACTTCTTTTTCCTTGTATCAGGTAGAATTTGCATCGCAGATTAATTTCCTGGGGCATCAATCTGTTTTATTTTTTATAAGTTAGTAGCTTTTCCTTTCCAAAACCATGTTCTAATGTTAGCGCTTAACAAAATATAACAAACATTTACATATTTTAGCTTGTCTGTGATATTAAATGATATTTATAATGATGCACAAGGAATCCCCCCCCCCCCCSCYTTTTGTGCAGAAAGAATAAAGCGATTTTATAGTAGAATAGCACTTCCCTTATAGTTACTGAAAGAAACTTAACAGCATAAGTCACCTCTCTATCATCCAAAGTAGGGCTTTTGCCAGTATAAACTAGTTTGGTTACAAAACATCACAGCCCTGACTGCAATTATTATACTCGGAAAACTAGTAGATCCAGACTGCCTACAAAAACATGACTCTAGCAGCCACCAATATCCCAAGGACTTGTTATGCCAAAGTAAGACCAGTTGTAACTCTTGATTTCATTGAAGGCTTTTTCCAGAATGACTTGGTCCCACTGGACTGGATTCCCTTTCATAACCACGGGGTGAGTGCACTCCTAGTAAAATCACACATGTTGGGAAATAAGTAAAAAGTACTTTTTTTCTTTTTTATGGTTGGAGGAGGGACTGCAGGGTGAAAAAAATGAATCATTTATGTACTGTTCTAGGAATTTTGCCACTCCAGTACACATGCGAGTAGGCCATTTTGCCTGGGCATTTTGCAGGCTCTTGAGATTTTGCAACTCCAGGTGGCCTCTGTTTTATTTTTCTTTTTTCCTCCTGGATAGTGCAACCTGGCCTTAGTCTAAACAAAACAGCAGAGCCACACAGAACTGTTTTTCTCAGCTTGATAAGCAGACCTGCAGCRAAGCTGCGGCCCGGTGCGCGCGGCTGTGCGGCGGTGCCGGGCCCTCGCCCGCCCTGCAGGAGGAACGCGCTCCTGGCGCGCACGTAGGCGCTGGGAACGCGCGGCGCCCGCGAGCCCTCGCGCGGCCTCCCAGCCCCGGGCGCTGCCCCACGGCACGCCAAGGGCCCTGGCCCCTCGCCGGAGCGCGAGCTGCGGGCCCATGGAGGGCGGCCGCACATCCGGGYGCAGCGGCAGCCTCCGCACTCGCCTGCCGCAGGCCGGGCAGGCAGGCCAGCGGTGCTYGGGCGGCGCAGGCACCACGTCCTARCRAGGCTGTTCCGTGGGGTGCYAGCTCTGGCTGTTTCCTCCTAATTTTGGGGAACTTTCACAAAATTRCAGAACRTTCAAGGTTGCGAGGGGCCTCCAGAGATCCTCTAGTCCAACCTCCTGCTCCAGCAGGGACACCCAGAGCACGGGGCACAGGGCGGCGTCCAGGCGGGTTTTAAAGTCCTCTGGAGAAGGAGACTCCACAGCCTCCCTGGGCAGCCTGTTCCACTGCTCTGTCACCCTCACAGTAAAGAAGTTCCTCCTCACCTGGAGATGGGACCTCCTGTGTTTCAACTTTGGAGAGATGTTGTCTGGTTCACGGCATGCCTGAAGCTCCACAGCATCAACTGCAAGATGACTCCCACACAAGTCGCCKTCTCCATGTGGGACCTGCCTCCGCACTGAGCACGGCCTCGGCGTGCTGTTTCCCTCTCCACACCGCGTGCCTCCATGTCAAGTGGGTGCAAACCCCCGCCATTCGTATCTACAAGCCACCCTGTACTGCTATAAGCGACTGTGTGGCCTGAGGAGGTCCATCTACCCCAGCGGAGAGCCATGCCCTGGGCCTCTCTCCTGCCCTGCCTGGACCAGGGCTGCCCTGGCCTGCTGAGGGTACAGACCCACAGGCACAGACAGACCCAAGAGGGAGGACCACACCAACCTCCAGCTGCTGCCTCTCCTCTGGAAATCACCACTCGCACAGCTAAGCTCTGCATGAAACAGGGCCTCGAMACTGTACCTTATATCCGCTCTATTAAGCTCATTCCACACCAGTGTCAGGTTGTTTCAACAGGTCTAGCTGTAAACTAGGGCGTGATGGGAGCTGCTTGCCACATAGTTCAGCAGTTCGGCTGTCCCACCCCAGCGGAGCAGCAGCCAGGGGAAGGGGAAAGCGGGAGCACAGAGCCCCTTCCCCTCCGGGGCTCTGCCCATGTGGATGGGTTGTTTCCTTGGCTGCTCTTGCAAAATACTGCATGGTTCGTCCCTGATGGGATCTGCCCTATGCATGTATTACCTATCTGTTATAAACCTGCTGGGTCACCCACTTCTTTATCTGTTGCACAGAAGTGTGGCTTCTCCTAATTTGGTGTTTGGAAAAATATTGTCACCCAAGTAATGCAAGCAGAAGGTGAAAGCAAGCAAGGAGGAAATAAGGACAACTGCATTTATTCCATGTGGATAGATTACTTGTTCCTTTTCTGCGGAACAACTGTGAATGTTTTCTTAGTAAAAAAAAAAAAAAAAAAAAGAGAGAGAAATCATAATAAAACCCAAACCTCTGGCTAACTACCAGCTTCAGCTACACCAGCTATACCCAGCTGTATGCGTGTAGCTGAGCGATCCCTCCACGGAGCAGGACACATTCCAGTTACTTGGCTCTTTGGGATTAACTGTCCCTTCCATCAAGTTGGCTTGGACCTACGTGGCTGTTGATCATGTAATGCAAATCTTCCTGAGAAAGACATTTAGGCTATTGATTACAAAACGTATGCACTTAAACAGCCATTACATRAAAAAACTTAAGCCCTAGATGCTGGAGACATTTATTATAATTGATAGGAACTTTGTACTGATCACAGCCAGATATGTATATGYGCATCCTTTACACTACGTGATCTTGAATATCTAGTGCAGCAAGATGAAAGCGATCATTTATGCCACTTGGGGGAAAAGCTCTGCCAGAACGTGGGAGGACGTACAGTATCTGACATCCTACCTAACACGTAGAGGCTGAGAACAGCACGCAGGCGGAAAATTTACACTGCTTCTGCAGGGGAAGCATGCTGCCGGAGAAGCAGAAGGGACAGGGATTACCCCTACTTCATTCTGTATGTCTAAATGAAACGTCTGAGCCAGCAGCACAATTGTCTCCGTTTAGATTTTAGGAGGGATGAATTGTTTTCTGTGGGCACCTCCCCGTCTCCTTCAGAGGGAGAGGAGGTCGCTCCTCACCTGGCAGGAGTCCAGCTGCAGCTGGGGAGGTGGGAGGGCAGAAACTGCCTGCAAGAAAGGTTCTGATAGCTGGGGGCCCCTCCAAGGGACAGGAGAGGAGGAGAGACCCGAGGTGATGGGCTCAGGACTCTCCTGATGAGGGGGGACATGCAGAGCCAGCAGAAAGTGGCATACACAGGAGGTCCTGTCAGCTCCAGCCTGGCGGTGGGCTCRGGGAGGAAGGTGCCAGGCCGTGCTGGGACAGTCCCAGTCCTCATGAGATAAGAACCTCCTGTGATGTCAGTCCCCAAGCTACTGTGATTTACACTAGGATCAAAATAGCCCTCGGGGGTTTTACACTAGGGAAAGGTCAGCCAGACTAGGAGGTTGGGAACAGCTAAAGGAACAGGAGGCATAGCGACTTTCYTCCCTGCGTGCTGGAGGTCTGCTCTAAAAGCGGACTTTTGAACTGTTTCTTGGGACAACTGCCCCTGCTGCCAAGGAACGGGTTTACATGTGAATGTTGTCGTCATTACTATCTGTACTGGATAGTTTGGGGGAGTCACAAGCTTAGGCCAGCATTGTACTGTGCTAACACAGAATTTCAAATGTGGTCCTGCCCCAGATGYCCTGCCTTCAGAGATTTTGGTTTAAATCTGTCCTCTATTAGTGCTTTCTGTGAAGACCAGTTGGGTTCCTTTCTCAAAGCCCTTTGAGCAACACCAGCAGAAGGACACCTCYGCACTAGCTGAGCTTAAGTTTCAGCCTCTTGATGCAGACATGCCCAGGGCCAGCTTTTGTTTTCCCGGCAAACCCTGCTTTCACTGGCAGCAGGGGAACACCCTGGAGCTGCACACTCATTCCACCGGCTGCAGAAAGCAGCAGCCAACAAGGAGAGAGAGGAAAGGGGACCGGCTTCAGGGAGGACGTAGAAAAGCTCCTGTTATTGTGAAGTCCTTTCTTTGCTCAAGAAACAGGCTGGGCGGCTACATAAACCTCCAGTGGCCACCTGAGGGGCAGAGGGCATTTTGGTGGCCATCCGCCTGGAGCCTGTGGTGTGGGCCAGCAGCACATGAAGGCAGCAGAGGTAGAAATGAGCATCGCTACAGACGCATACACACAAACAGTCCTCAGGAGATTTTCAGTGGTTTTGGAGGCCTGAGGTTCTCCAGCTGTATTGACTTGACTGGCAGAACTTGCAGACCTGTTACAGGACCTGTGCTCGCCCCTGCTCTTTCTTCCCAAGCACCAGGGAAGAGTTCCGGGTAGGAAGCTGTGCTTCTGTAATCTGCTTTACACCCTGGCCAGCCACCATGGAGAGTGCATTGTTTTTAAAGCAGCCAGAGCTGGAAAAAAAGCGTTGATGTTAACGTTTTCATGACATGCATTCCTTTCTCAGCATGGAAAGGGTGGCTGCCCACTGTGGCCTGGTTATTCCCTGCCACCTTGGCAGAGGAAGCAGAAGGATGGGGGCAATGAGCCATTAGCAACCACCTATGATCAAAATGGAGAGCGCCTGTGGAGTACTGGCAGGGATTAAGTAACGCCYGGGGCACTGGGAGAAACCGAGGAGTATTTTGTTTTGCACAGCACTGTGAGAAAAGGGAGCAGCCTTCCTCGAGGGCTGGGAGACAGAAGATGTACCTGAGCCTGTGCAAGCAGGGAGACACCCACTTGGGAAAGAGCACGCTCTGGGAGCACCTTACTGGGACACTTGGGACACCAGCAGCAGCTGCTCTGGGAATGGGAGCACGAGGCAGATGGCTTTGGATCACTGAGTCTGGTCCTTGGCCACTGTTGGCAGCCACCTCATGCAGGCTCTTTAGAAACTAATTATGCTTCTTTCTGAGCGTCATTAGTATTTGCGTGCTGCCTTCTCCTTAGGTGAGAAGACTCCTTCACACCTCTGATGGCTTGGGGCTTCCTTCTGCTGCCAGGACCTGGTCTGCTGAAGGCCACTTTGCACTCACGTGTTTTGGTGTCAAACTGCCCTTCATGCTGAACACTTCATCTCTGCTCCTTGTGTTTCCTCCAGGTATTTATGGARAGAAGTCACAGGTCGTCTTGCCCTTTGCTTTGCTGAAACACTTCCAGCGTTTTGTAGGACAGCCTGTCTGTGCCCTGTAATTATCCCAGCATCTCTGCTCAGCACCTGTTTCAGATTGAACTTTTCTAATATAGCTATTTTGAATTGTATACAATATTCCAGACAAATTGGCTTTTGTTTGTTTCTTTGTTTTGTTTTACCATGCTATTAGCAGCATTTCTGTCTCTTTTGGAAACATCTTAACTGTATGTCCCAACACTGGATCTGCCTCTTCTGTAGCTGCATTACCCTGGTGTCTCACAATCACTCTGTGCTTATCTTCAAGATTCAAATTCACTCTCTCAATCATTCCAAGCCCTGCTTGCCCCAGAAAGTTTTGTTATTAGTTCCCAAAGCTATGCTTTTGTACCACTGCATTTCACTCTGAATGACTCCAGCACTCAGGGATCTCTCCTTATGATATCCATAACTTCTTGAGGACCGGCAACACCCTCCAGCTTTCTSCTAAAGACAGATTTCATCACGAATCAGTCAGATTTCACAACACTCTTTTTGTGTGTGAGTGTATGTGTTTAAGCTGTCAGTCAAAAATATTAAAAGTGCTAAGACTGGTCTTTATGGAGCCCCCTCCTTTCAGCCTGATGCCTTTCCAACATTACTTGTCTTCTTCCATTCAGGCAGGTCTTTTCTTCTTTACAATTTGCCTACTGATTTCCATCCTCCCCTGTCAGCCTTTTCATTACCTAAGCAGCACTGAATCAAATACTGCAGTCCAGTGGGTGAGATCTACGTGTTTCTTTCACCAAAGAGACTGGGTTATCACATCTAAGAAAGGTAATTGCACAGTTTAGCAGGATCTGGTTTTGAAAGAGACATCTTGCATCTCTCCTATTTTCTACCTCCTTATTATATGTAATTTGGAATTATTCATTCCTCTAAATTTGTTCCAAAGGTTTCGCATTGCAGGTGGTGCCTATCTGGGAGGATGTGTTCYGTGCACTTGCACGCCTTCTTTAGGTAAATCAGATCTGGGATTTTTGCTTGACAGATCTAAATAATATGCTGTGCCTACCTGTGCTTTCATCAGTCTTTAGCACAGTCTGGTTTTAACTCTTAATTTATCGCTTAGGTGAGTGTTTGCCCCTGAAGGTGTAGGCAGATTTCCTTTTCTTTTTTATTTAGGACTTACTGTACAAGCTTTATGTCTTTTCATATTCTTTATAACTTTTACATTGTRCTCTGTGTGAACACTCCATGCCTTCAGGCTCTGGGGGCGAGGGGCTGTAAAATGTACAAAATTGTTGCTTGGCTGACTGTAGAATATAAAAGTAGTGTTTGAAAGGGGAGAGGAAAACAGAGTAGCAGAATATTTCTGCATGGAGTCAGTCGGGTTCTTTGTCTGCTGCAGCACTGCAATTACGACTCAGTATCAGGGAAAACAGGATTTATTTTTTTTCCCTCAGAGGGATACTCTCCCTTTGGAGGACTTTCGGCAGCCTCCGTGCTTAGATGGGCAAGGTTGAGACTGCTGGACAGGCTGTGGAGGAGCCAGGAGAGAAAGGAGATTAAGCAGCCACTCTGGAGCACATTCTCTAATAGCAATAATAATGATTTTTGATCTGTTCATAATATCCATGGGCTGCTACAGAATCTTTGCATKCATTTTTACTGTCCTTTTTGGCTTACCCAGATTCCAGACTGCCCTATTCCCCCACTTCTTGGATCAAAATGACCCCTTTTTCACCAACAACTGAGTGACAGACCAGTGACCCAGATCTTTTCCTTCTCCTTTCTGCCATTTCTTTTCGTGTTTTGGGAGCTCTTGTCATTCTGAACAACAGTAATGCTCTTCACAGTGATCTCCAGGAGCTCTCCCAACATCCCTTCTTTATTCTCCAGCTCACTGGGTGGCAGTGAACATGTGTGTCCCTGAGGATTTGCACATTGCAAGGGCAGAATCCATAAAGTGAGGAAAAACAAAACAATTGTGTAATGCCCAGCTTTCCAGCATAGCAAAGGAAAAGTTTCTTTCAGCCTTCAAGCAACAGCCATTTTGAGACTCGTTTCCACTGCCTGCTCTCCATAGGAGACTGATCTCCATAGGAGATCTCCATAGGAGATGATAAATTCATTTCCAGCTTTCAGCCTGCATCAAGTCTCCCTGGTTCATGGATCAAACATCTGGTGGTATCTCTACAGGTTAGTTGATCCACTGTATTTCATCCACCGCTGGGGGAGAAATTCCTTCACGTTACGTATTTCAGAGCCCTCCTGGGGCATGGCCCAAGATAAGAGAGGGGACGTTGATGAGCCCAGCCTAGTGATTGTGTTTGCACTTTTGCAACCCATCCTCRTCTTGGAGGGTGTGTTCCTCAGTCATGTGAGGAGGCAGCAAAGAAAATACCCATTTGCAAAGGTGAAGGGGAGGTCAGCAAGATGAACGTTGCTATTATTTGCTAGAATGGTGCCTCCCAACGTTCTTCGCAGATAAACATAGGCACTAATTTGGGAAGCTGGGGAAAGAGAGCTCTGGCCCCGTGGCTTTAGAAATACGCTAAAACACTTTGTGCCTCTTCAACTGCATTTCAAATTTCTGCAAACAGGCTAAGATTTCACTAGYGCAGGTATTTATGGGACTGCTCAGGCACACTAACTGACGTTATGAATAGTACTGCCTACTTGAACTTGAAGTACWACTGTCATATACCCAGTCTAATCCACTCTTCTCGCTGCCAGGTACATACAGCAGATATCTGTCATCACCAGCTGTTTCCATCCTGGATCACCCCGTTTTAGCTATTCCCGTTGGTCACTTGCGATGTAGCCTCTTAACTCATTATTGTGTTTCCTGGCATTCCTTGGGATCACTGTCTCTTCTTCCTTCTTCATGCCGAAACGGGGTTTGTTTAAGGACCGAGTTATCTGGCACTCTCAAAACATGGCCAAGGTCAATCCGTCTTCTTCGCTGTACTGTTTGTACAGCTGCGGGTAATCACGCGGGCGCTGAAATCTCAGCACTCCCTCTGTTCGCTGACTGCTTTATGACCACTGTCCCCTACAGGCATCCACGCTGAAGGCACTTGGGCTTTGGGGGCATAGACTTTTCTTCYGGGACTTCAACTTGCACTAGTGTCTGTGTAATGTAATTTTAATTAAGGATGGCTCCTTAAAAACACAGAGCTTACAGAGAAGCTTAGAGTTGATGTTGAGGACTTCCATATAGGATGTATTCCTGTCATGGAAACCGAGGAAGGATTCCATACATTTTAATTTTATATCCTTAGACCAGCAAACAGAGATGTATATGTCTTGTATAGGTATCCTGGAAAATCTCCTGCTTCAAGCTCACTCTATGTTGTGTTACCATTACATAGTCCACAGAAAAAATTAGAGACCATTAATAAAAGTTATAACATTAAAAAGGCATAAAGATTCATGTTTGGTTACTACAGCTTTCTAAACAAATATTGATTCTCTAGGATTTGTTGGTATAAATAGGTTTTCCTGGAGGACAGAAATAAAAAAWTCATGCTGACATTTAAAGATGGGCTTGCAAATGCACATATTAATCCCTTATTACTTTGCTGTCCTGGACCTTAGTACTATGACAGAACTTTAAAATATTCAGTCAGTAATGAATGACAGTAATGAAGTCGTAAGGATTTCAGCTTTTCAGGCTGGAGCTGGCCACAGTGCAGCAGACAGGGAGAACAAGGCCAAAATTCTGGAGATAGATGGTGAAGTAACAGACTATGACCAAGTCACAGCATTTTCAAAGTCATAACATGTGACATGTACTAACATTCTTAGACTAGTATTCCTAGACAAAGTCCTCTCCAACTCATTGTCAATGGACAGGATCTAGAAAGCTGCTGTCCATCTTCTGCTTGTCTTCAGATTGTCTTGATGCAGCTATGCACGGAAAAAGGATTTATCCTTCCATGAGGCCCACCATAAATGCCCCGGGTTTTGTGCCTGGATCCAACCTATCTTTGCCTTTTTCCTGGAAATGAGAAGGCTTATGAACCTGCCATGGCACAGAGTGGGTAAAATATGTTGGTGAGGTATAAAGACGTTGTTCTTGGAGAGCTCACTCTGTTTTCAGAGTATCCGGGTATGAAAAGGCAGCACAAACTCTGCATTGCCATTTAAACAAGTAGTTGAAGCAGAAGAAAAATGGGCGAAAGGAGCAGGTAGGTGTGGGAAGGTATAAAGGTGTGTGGGATGGGACATGGAAGACCACCAATACACCTGGGAGCAGAGAGGTCTGCACACACAGAGACCTCTTCAACACAAACTCCTTCCCTGTAAAATTCTCATGGCATCAATGGGAATAAATCATGTAGAATAAGTGAAGTACCAATAGCTGGTACAAATGCAACTATCTTTACAGCAAGGCAACCAGATCTCCTGCAGTGTAAATAGCTCACGTAGCTGACGTCCAGTCTAAAAAAAGCTCTGTGCTGGGGAAGGGGTCTACCAAGGGGACTGCTGAGTCACCTACAGAGAGACATAGATTCAGACAAATCAAAGAGGGCCCTTGAAACCCATGGTACCAGCAGAGTGCAAGCCCAGGGGACACTTGTTCATCTTTTTTTTTCTTTCTTTTTCTCCCCCTAATCCCAAACATAACCACTCCACATGCATCAGCTGCCAATGTTAGTGTTGCAGAAACCAGAGGGTTTTGCCCTGAAGTGTGTAGGAGGGATGGGTATTTAGTGTGTCTCTCTATCCCGCAGAACAAGGGAAGCTACTCGCTGGGGTTTGGAGTCTGTCATTGGGAGTGGTTTATATGAGGTGWGCACGAAAACTTATGGGAAGAAGGTTTCCCTAACCTGTCATTTCTTGCGTGGGAGTGTTTTGCCCTGAAGCAACCTTAACTGCTTTTTAACAGAACTTGGTGGGAATTGTTAGGAGAGCATTTCTCTGTTTTAACTATCTGGGGCTTGCTGTGCTTTTTGGCCCTACCTATACCGCAGCATAAAATATTCTGTACAGTGGGGATTCTCAAGACTTGATACTCATCTCAATGGTATCCAATTTAAAGAGAATTATTCTTGATTTACATTGGCACGAATGAGTATTTTCCCTATATAATGTGGTATTTTGCCTCTCAGATGTAGACACCAACCTCATTCTGGGATTCCTTTACACGGAGGGTTAACTGCAGATGCATCAGGTTAACTCTTTTGCTAACAGCCATTCCCCCCAAACAACAAACCTGTGGTATTAAGGAGCACCAGGTGGATGAAGTAGAATTTCTCCCTGGCACTGACCAACCAGGGGGTACTGAARGCCGTAGATACAGAAGAGTATCTGAGACTAATTTAGAATGGCCAGGGTCAGATCAGAGACCTCAATATGTTTTAAAAAACTAAGCAAATTATGCTGCTACGYGATTTGATTTACCTGCGCCTGAAGAGTAGAGCACTTTCAGGCTCTCTTGCTTAAGCGACCTCAGTTTTGTGACTCTTGTAGCTAAAGGCCAGTATTTTTCCCTTTGTTTGTGCATGCAGCTGTCACTGCATCAGCACCTTTTCCTAAGTTACACCAAAGCTTAGCTCAAGACCGTGCCGTGTGCCGTGTGTTCTGTCAAGACGATAAAAAAAGCCCAGAGTTTCATCAAGTTGACAGTTCCTCTGTCCAATGGAGGTAGCAAGAAATGTAATGGTATCATATTAGATATAACTTGCAAGGGGACACTGAGAGGGGCATGGAGGAGATGGAGGAGAAAGGTTAGTCTCCGCACTTCAGTTTTACTACATGAAGGGCGCTGATGTTGATGTAGATGCAGAATAAAGATATTCTCACCTTGAATTCCTCCACAGCAATCCTTTCATGTGGTTGTCTCATTAAAATGAAATATTTATGAAATAGCCAGCACACCCACCCAGACACAAGCCAGGCACTCACTGCTCATGTTTAGAAACAAACTTTCCCCATGGGTGCATTATTCATAGCCGGTCACTTGCCAGTTTTCCCTTGGAAGCTATAAACTAAACATTAGGAAAAAGGCAGTGCACAGTAGTGGGGATTTTCATTTTGTTTTGCTTTGTTTTCTCCCTTCAGCTGGACGTTGCAGCAAGCTACTAGGTTCTTTCTGCTTTTCTCTTTCACACTTGCTCATTTACAAGCCAGCTAACTCTGTAGAGCACTTCCCAAATCTCTGTGCCAACACGCTCAAAGGCTGCACCACAGTGTAATAACCCTTGAATGGATCTTGCCACTTCTGAGAGAAGTCCCAAACTCAATGGGTCGAAAGACAATTGTATTTTTCAAACATTTTTTTCCAGGAAAAGAGGAAATTATCCTCTTGATTTACGACTGCCAAAAGACTCGGGGCATCTCCGTTGCCTGAGAAACACAACAGGTTGTTGTTATAACAACCAGCGAGCAGCTGACCTCCCATTTCCCTTCGTCAAGCAGCTGCAGAGGCCCCKGCGGCGCGGCAGCCCCGGGCTGCACCGCGGCCCGCGCCGACGCGAGCCCCGCGACAGCGTCCTTGGCGTGCCGTCACCTCGCTGCGCTCGGCCGCTCSCGGGGAGCCCTCGCGGCCGCGCCGCCTCGCGTGCTCGCGTCGGCACAACGGGGCGCCCGAGGCCCCGCTGCCCCGAGGCGGCCTCGCTCCGGGCCACGCAGGGACGCACGGCAAAGAGAAAACGAAAGGGCACGAGAGGTCCTTTAGAAACAAAGTCCACAGGACTTCTTTCCTGGGAGGGTGGCAGAGCCCTGGCACAGGCTGCCCAGGGAGGCTGTGGAGTCTCCTGCTCTGGAGATCTTCCCAACCCATCTGGATGCCGCCCTGTGCCCCGTGCTCTGGGTGTCCCTGCTGGAGCAGGGGGTTGGACTGGATGATCTCTCGGGTCCCTTCCAACCTCAACCGTTCTGTGATTCTGAGGTCCTTYCATCTCTAGTTGCCCACAGCGCTAGAGCTTTCACAGTGACTTCAGCAGAGGTTTCCAGGCTGGTTGTCTGGACACAGGAGGCAACAGAAAGAAAGAAACCATTTCTGACTGTAGCCTTAAGGAGAGGATCATGATCCCCACAGGTAACTTGGGAATGCTGGATTTTAAACATCTGCCAAAGAGCGACATTAAAAATATTGAGGGTATAAAGSCAGGGTGCTTTCATAGCTCTGCCAAAGCACTAGGCTCCCTTGCGCTTACACCTCTAGGTGCTGCAGTAGCTTCGTGAGCGCGGACCTTGTGTCGGAGCTGCCACCACTGCCCTCGGCTGTGTCAGTAAGGGCTGTCACACTCCGACTTTCCCAGGGAAGGAAAGACTTCATTCGGCACGTCCCTGGGCATCACGTCAAGGTGGCCTCTGACGACGCTGCATCAGAGCAAAGGCCTCGCTTATGGACGTGGTGTGGGAGCATCATCAATGGAGCTGCTTGACCAGAGCAGCAGAACTTGGGAGTAAAATGAACGGAGAAGCTCCTGCCTCCTACAGCTGTTGTTTTCAGTCGCTTTGCCCACTCACAAAGGCACAGATGATATTTGGTCCACCTACTCACGCTCCATGATCGCAACCATGAGCCTTAAAAGAACATTCTTTTCCCTACGAAAGCCGAGTTACTGACCTTGTCCTAGGTTCTGGAGMGCAGCCATACGCAACCCATATGCGGTGTCTCAAGGTGACCTTAAGTCACTGAGAAAACCCTGTTAGCTTGTTGCTGGTTTGTTTGCTTATTTTGCCTGATCCCAAACCTCGTACGCCCAAAGCCTCCCTCCTGTGAACAGTTATTCCCTCACAGTGTGGCTATTCTTCCTTCAMATATAGAGGTATGTGGAGGGGTCATTCTCTTCAGGCATAGACTAGAAAGGGAGAGGGAAAAATAAAAATACCAGGYAGAAGAAATGAGAAGGTATTACAAAAACAAACTAGTTGCCAAYGTGATGCAGCACTACTGCCTTTAAAGGTATTGTTTCAGGACAGCATTTCTTATCCATGAAAGCGCCGCAGTGAGGTCAAGCAAGCTGTCAGGTATTCCCGGGCACATAYAGAGTGTCACTGATCAGTGGAAGAGCAAACCTCGCGGAAACGAGCGCGGGAGGGCAGGGATCCTCAGATCCCGCCGCGTTCCCGCGGCCGCTCTGCAGGACA